>NW_028245579.1:0-94799 GCF_964263255.1 Lissotriton vulgaris | reverse complement strand
TGGCTTCCGCGGCCAGTGCTTAATTTGTAAACAAATAAGAGCCAGGGCCAGGCGAACGTGAAAGAAGGACTCCTTACGAACGCCAAAGTAATGCGCTATGGCGATGGAACGTATCAAGGCTCCAGATAGTGCGCAGTAACTTGTTTATTGACAAAAGAATGGATTATCTACACATGCTCTGTACTTACAACTTATGGTGCACAAAGCAAAAGGCTTAAAGGACTAATGCTGAACAGGCTCTACGACTTATTGACTCTTGTGAATATATTCTGCTCACCATACAACATTCTTGCCTTGAATAAGCCCGCGGAGGGCGAAACGCGCGTCGGCTGTGACGGTGTGGCTAAAGAAAGAAATCAATAATAAATGGATATTGAACATTAACGAACATTGTACATGTCTTTTTGAGGACGGCAAGGAGAGTGAAAATATTGGATTGTCGTGGCTGGATGCCAATTGGATAATAGCAACTAGAAGGGATGTGCACTGGTATTTTTGTTATAATTATATATTATATGCTTTCACCACGCATGCTTTTACAACAAAATTTGTTGTAAAAGCATGATTGGTAAAAGCATATGTTTTTTATATTTAAGTGTATGGTAAGTATATGGTTTTAGTTTGGGGGTGTTGCAGTATATGTTTTTGGGGTTCAGGGGTATTTTAAGGGTGGGTTTGGGTTATGGGGTGCAGGGGTATTTAAGGGATAGGTATGGGTTTTGGAGTATAGGGGTATTTTTAGTGTTCGGGGGTATGTTTGGGTTTTGGGGTACAGGGGTATTTTTAGGTTTCAGGGGTAGGTTTGGGTTTTTTGCTGTACAGGGGTATTTTTAGGGTTCAGGGGTATGTTTGGGTTTTGGGGTACAGGGGTATTTTTTAGGGTTATGGGGTAGGTTTTGGTTTTGGGGTACAGGGGTATTTTTAGGGTTCAGGGGTAGGTTTGGGTTTTGGGGTGCAGGGGTATTTTTAGGGTTCAGGGGTAGGTTTGGGTATTGGGGTACAGGGGTATTTTTTGGGTTCAGGGGTAGGTTTGGGTTTTGGGGTGCAGGGGTATTTTTAGGGTTAAGGGGTATGTTTGGGTTTTGGGGTACAGGGGTATTTTTAGAGTTCAGGGGTAGGTTTGGGTTTTGGGGTACAGGGGTATTTTTAGGGATCAGGGGTATGTTTGGGTTTTGGGGTACAGGGGTATTTTTAGGGTTCAGGGGTAGGTTTGGTTTTTGGGGTACAGGGGTATTTTTAGGGTTCAGGGGTAGGTTTGGGTATTGGGGTACAGGAGTATTTTTAGGGTTCGGGGGTAGGTGTGGGTATTGGGGTACAGGGGTATTAATAGGGAACAGGGCTGGTTTTGGGGTACAGGGGTATTTTAGGGTTCAGGGGTAGGTTTGGGGTTTTGGGGTAGAGGGGTATTTTGAGGGTTCAGGGGTAGGTTTGGGTTTTTCGGGTACACGGGTATTTTAGGGTTCAGGGGTAGGTTTTGGGTTTTGGGGTACAGGGGTATTTTAGGGATCAGGGGTAGGTTTGGGTTTTGGGGTGCAGGGGTATTTTTAGGGATCAGGGCTAGGTTTGAGTATTGGGGTACAGGGGTATTGATAGGGAACAGGGCTAGGTTTGGGTTTTGGGGTACAGGGGTCATTTTAGGGTCAGGATGGGTTAGTGTTTAAGGGTGCTGGGGTATTTAAAGGGACTAGGTGGGATTCGTTTTTAGGGTGTATAGGGTAATTATTAATTTTAAAAATATATATATATATATGTTTATAGATATATATATATATTTATATATATATATATATATATATATATATATATATATATATATATATATATATATATATATATATATATATATATATATATATATATATATATATATATATATATATATATATATATATATGAACGGTAGACTCCCTCAAAAAGAAGGAGCAGGAACCCAGGGGTCTGTTTGAAGAGACTTTATTGTGCACAAAAACAGCTTCGGTGGCGGCGAATGCATTTCGGGCATTCCCTTCCTCAGCGCCCAACACCGGAATATTCACTGAAAAAACATAGGTTTCACACCAGTTATAGTTACCTGGAAATTTTACTGACATAAAACCATTGAAATTACACGTTATAGTTAGTTGGACTCACTATAACTTGCGCGTGCAATGCACTGCTGATGACGTCACATATTACATCACTCATGACATGGTCTGTGACATCACTCATGACATCACTGATGAGGCCATCCAGTGAATGTGTGTATTTAAAAAAAAATATGTGTTATATATGTATATGTAAAAGTTGCTTGAAGAATAAATGTTTTATTAAGAGTTTACATGGATTTTTAAAAAAAAAAATTGATTGGTTAACTGGCTTATTAAGTGTATCTTAAGTGAATACATCTATTAACAAGTAATGTTTAAATATTTAAATATATGTATTTGTGTTTCACTTTGTGTATAAGTGGCTGCATGGGTTGGTGATTAGCTACATGTGTGTGTATATGGGTTATTAGATGTTTGTTTTAATATCATTATGAGTGTCTATATGGTTTGGTGGGGGTATTCCTTAGCACATAGATGCATGAGTGACTGACTCTCTGCTTGTATGTGTTTTGAAGACAGCATATGTGCAGGACGGTATGGGTGTATGAGTGTGTATATGTGTGTGTTAGTGAGTGAATGACTGTCTCACTAGAGTCTTTATCAGTAACTACATATGACTTAATCTACTATATGTGAATATTGATGTATATAAGTGAGTATATGTGAGAGTGAGGGATTGTAAGAGTTCCTGTTTAAATAAGTATGTATATATATATATATATATATATAAACATATACATATATTTTTTAAATTAATAATTACCCTATACACCCTAAAAACGAATCCCACCCTAGTCCCTTTAAATACCCCAGCACCCTTAAACACTAACCCATCCTGACCCTAAAAATACCCCTGTACCCCAAAATATATATATATATATATATATATATATATATATATATATATATATATATATATATATATATATATATATATATATATATATATATAAAATTTCTATGGCAAAATGAAACCCCCCATTTTGTTACTTTTCAAATTAAATGTATTAAGTGTTACCACTTTATTCCAATCAAGATGACTTCAGGTGTACCATACGTTTGTCATAAGTAAGACTGTTAGCGTTCTAGTTGTTCTTTAGAACACTCTGGGACATTCTGTCACTGGGCTATAGTTGGGCTACATCTGGCTGATATTTGGGCTACATTTGGGCTCTTTTGTCTCTGGTGGCCATCTTGGGAGACTGCATATCAGAATTTTTTTTATGAAATATAAGAGGACTTGAGAAGTCACTCAAAATGTGCCCGAATTTTTCTTTCTTAAGCACTAATCATAATTTCTATGGCAAAATGAACCCCCTCATTTTGTTCCTTTGCAAATTAAATGTTTTAAGTGTTAACACATTATTCCAATCAAGATGACTTCAGGTGTGCCATACTTTTGTCATAAGTAAGACTGTTAGCGCTCTAGTTGTTCTTTAGAACACTCTGGGACATTCTGTCATTGGGCTATAGTTGGGCTGCATCTTGTTTTTTTTTGTCTCTGGTGGCCATCTTTGGGCTACATTGGGCTACATTGGGCTACATTTGGGCTCTAACATATATATAGCCCAATGTAGCCCAATATATATTTTTTCAAAGTTAATTTTCGTAAAAAAACCACTGGAGCATATATCTTGAGACATAGCAAAGGCACATCGGGATACCAGTCACTACAATTTTGCCAAGTTTAGTGGAAATCCATTCAGCCGTTCGGGCTAAAAGTGAGGTTGACCGCCCTATGGAAATTACCATGGGGAAAACACGTTTTGGGACCCCCCTTTTATCTCGGCCCCGCTTGACGAATGCCCCCCAAACTTTCAAGGAAGGACCGGAGCTCCACGAGGCAAATTTGAGGAAATTTTCAGGCAAATTCGTCAACCGGCGCCAAAGTTATTCACAATAGAATTTTGAGATTTTGCATTGAAAAAAATCCTAACTATAACTACCTACTGGTGACCGCCAGTAGGTAATATATATATATATATATATATATATATACATATAATTTAATTGCGGGTTTATATAGCGCTAGGAATCGACTCCCGGAGGAGTATCTCCGCGCTTCGACCGCTGGGGAACCCATCCTGGCTCACCCTGAGAGATGGTCCCTAATGGGTATCTCTAAGGTGCGACCAAGCATCCCCGGCGGTCTGGGGGGGCCGCTGTGAAGATGAGGCAAGCTAATGCCCAGAGTTGCCGAGTGTGGTCCCTGACTGGAGTAGGTACCAAGGCGAGAATTATCGAGCCCACTGACCCTGGTCCACGACCCTGCCGCGTCGGGAATCGAACCCTGGTTCCGGGCCGTCCTCTGCTTACGGGTCTGCCGCCTCTAACCAGTGAGCCACACCACTTCACTTATATATATATATATATATTTTTTTTTTTAAATAAAGTACTTTTACAAAGTATATGACTTCACCACACATGCATTTGCGTTGTAATTGCATGCGTAGTAAAGTCATATGCGTTGTAAAAGTTTGAGGAATTATGGCTTGCGGAGTAATGGTACTTGCGTACTAAAAAATGCAGAGTGATGGTATGCGGGATGAAATAATGCGGAATGTCATCATATATTCATAAAAGACACTACTCACTTTTTAAACATTTTGGAAGAAATAGGAACTCATTCACGAAAGATATGATTATGGCCACTATAGTCTTTGTACACTTCCATTCCGCATGACTTAGGACTGACAGCAGTGGAAAGCTTTCTAGTACATGACAAGAAAAGAGAAGACCTGAAGGTGTTTTGGATGGAATTAATTCATTTTACGTTATTCCATAGCTATTTTGTATGGAAAAACAAATTTTATGTACAGTCATCGATGGGAAACTGTGCTGCTCCCACATATGCAAATATATTCATGCACTGATTTGAATTAGATAACATCTTGAACAATGTGGAATGAACAAAAGATCTGATATTGTACAAACGGTACATCGATGACATTTTCATCCTGTGGAAAGGATCCGAGAACAATCTTGACAAGGCCATACAGCAATTGAACACAATAAACGAGAGAATACAATTCACTTCAACCATCAATAAACAACAAATATCGTATCTGGATGTATCAATTTCAAACAAAGAAGGAACAATAGACCCTCAGGAAGTAGGAATATTATATACATATATATATTCACTGAAAAAACCTTCTAAATATTGTGTATGTGGGTAGGAGGGCAACTGCAACATCAGGACTGGAGCTTTCATGTAACCAAGTTTCCATAAGGAAGATTGCGTCTAGTTGTATATTCTGTAAGAGATCATAAATATCCTCTTTGTGCTTAGAAAGGGATCAACAATTTATATTAAAAAAGGTAAATTCTTTTAAAGGTGCTCCTTTAGTCTTACTCAGGGCAGGCGGTTGCTTAAAAAAACTCATGGAAGTAATGATATTAGGCGTATGTAACCTATTAAGTAGAGTGGTACAAGTGAAGCCACAGTAGGGACAAGGCATAGCAAGGTTACCTGGTTTAAAAAGAGATGCAATTTTCTTGGGATTTAAGCAATAATCCATGTAACCTGTCAATGTAGAAGAGTAGTTCCTTATATCCTTCATAAAAGGAGCAGGGGTTGTGACCTCTGGCCCCAGTCGGGCACGGACGGACGCAGACAGGCCAGCCTGTGGTGAGCCCCCGGTGCGCACGCTGCGCGCGTCCGCTGCGCGCGTCCGCTGCGTGAAGTGGGAATTATCAGTTTTAAAACATGTGCAGCAGCTGGTCTGCTGACGTCCACTCACCGCCTCCCCCACCTCCTACCTGGAAATTGAGAGTCCACTGCTCCCTCCACAACAAACGGTAAACCCATGGTGGATCGGGAAGCAAGTGGCAAGCGATATAGTGCAGGTAAGGGCAGTGCCCATGAAGTAATTCAAATTAGAATAAAAACAATTTTAAAAAGTGCAGAAACGAGTAGCAGCTAAGAGCACTGACAACTTTCGATTGTGCGTCCGCTGTGCGAAGTGAGAGGCATCGGTTTTATATCCTATGCAGCAGCTGGTCTGCTGACGTCCAATCACCGCCTCACTCTGCCTCCTACCTGGAAATTGAGAGTCTGCTGCTCCCTCCAAAACAAACGAGAAAACCCGTGGTGGACCGGGGACCAAGCGGCAAGCGATACAGTGCAGGTAAGGGGAGTATCCAAGAAGTAATTCAAATTAGAATACATTTTTTTTTTAAGTGCAGAAACGAGTAGCAGCTAAGTGCAATGACAACTTTCGAATGTTGCTCAAGTATGCCACGTATGACAATTGTCGGTCACATGATTAGTATGTATGATTCAGCAAAAGTACACTATAAAAAGAGCTAACTGTTGTAGCCAATTTGAGGGTTGGGTGGCATTCTTACCTGGGTTCATCACTCTGCAAGCCTCTGTGAAATAAAACCTTTATACTTTATCACTTGCACTTGCTTGTTCATCTACTTCAATTAAGGTCTAACCAACAGCGCCATTAGGTTAGAACTAGATTTATCTAGCTCTTATGTGTTAGGTATGGCTACAGTATTATGTTGGACTACTTTGAGAAAATGATCAGCCATTGAAATTATGAAGGAAAATTGCTTTAATTTCACATTTAGTTAGAATCTTTCTCTTGCCTTGAATTTGTTTAAGCTGAGGAAAGAAGTATTTATGAACATGGATAGGGCTGAGTTAAAGATATTCCTTAAGGATTCTTGGCCAACCCCCTGTATGCAAATGGATTGGGATACTTGTAATACTAATTATGTTTCCTTGTTTTAGCTCCTCTTTTAAGGAAGAAAATGCACAAGCATATGTAAAGTGGAATTTAGATCACAGGGTTCAAACAATATTTTTTAATGAGATTAGATGTGATCCGGTAAGATTTATAACGGGTGCATGGAAGGAAGAAATAAAAGGAAGACCGTATATGCAGCGGTGGTCGGTAGTGGGAGTACCTGCCAGGCGGTGACGTGGGGAGGGGGAGGGGCAGGGTGGGGGGTAGTCAACTATGGATTACGGAGGTTTACCGTTTAACGTTAGCTGTTCCCTGATTTAAACTGCTATAATACGGAGAGACCTAGAGATAAAAACAGCTACGAGATTTAAATTACTGCTGGTTTCGAAGGGGAGAAGCTAAAAGCTAAATATGAAAGTTTTCGCTTCACGGTAACGCAGCTTTAAATTGTGGCTGCAGCTCTTTAAAATAAAGCGGCACCTTTTTAGCATGCTAAGGGGTGGTTAAGAGTGGTTCATAGTACCTGTTATGTGGCGTATGAACAATACGCCACATAACAGGTACTATGAACCAGGTACTATGAACCACTCTTAACCACCCCTTAGCATGCTAAAAAGGTGCCGCTTTATTTTAAAGAGCTGCAGCCACAATTTAAAGCTGCGTTACCGTGAAGCGAAAACTTTCATATTTAGCTTTTAGCTTCTCCCCTTCGAAACCAGCAGTAATTTAAATCTCGTAGCGGTTTTTATCTCTAGGTCTCTCCGTATTATAGCAGTTTAAATCAGGGAACAGCTAACGTTAACATTGCGCGCCCTACAATCTGACTTGCTTATATGTGTGATTATTTCATTATATAGATTATGGCGCCTTAAACCAAACAACCCATGTCCTTGCTATAAATACAACGTGTACGCACTAACAGGTAATCAACCCACTACCTGGTATAAACTCACTCTGAGCTCTGCCTTAGCCCATTGCTCATCTTCATACTTGTATTTATACAGCAATTACTCCTCTGCTCACAGAAGTCTCCCGGGAGGCTCAAACAATAAGGAAACCTAAAGGCATCTGCCTCGCATACTGAGGTAATTGACTACCAACCCTCTAGCATTAATAATATAATTCTACATGTACCATAAAACTACAGAAATCCTTTGTATTTTATTTTTATATTTTTTCAGTATATGCTCTAAAGAGTCCAGTCAGAACCTTACTGATTACATGCCTAGATTCTTCAACTGATAGGTAAAGCCTTTTATGTCTTATACTATGATAACTGTATCCTACCATAGATCCTAAAAGCACTGCATGTTCTTGGCACTTTGCCTGTCATCACTTCGGGTGAACTAGATCTACTGGGCATATTTCTTGGACTTTACTTTTCGTCTCCTCACCATGTGGACTCACAACATTTCTGGTCTATCCAACCTATACTTATAAAGATGTCGAGTTAGCTATGAGCCTTTATTAAATTTCAGAACTTGTAAAGTAGATATGTATATATTATGATGCCATAGATTAAAACTATGATGTAAAAAAGCAAAAGAGACCATGACACCTAAAATTCTTTTATTCTCTGTTTTTCAGAATCTTGTATTATGCCCTCATATTTTTAAGACTTTGTATTACCTGTTTGTTAACTCATTGTCTCTGGCCCTGAGGAAGGTGACTTTTACCGAAACGTACGTCGGCCCAACATCCCTTGTCCTGGATACGATTTGGTCTACTACATCATAACCAATAGAACCATACCACCTAGGTTCCTATACGTACCCTTTTAAGTACACCTTAGAGCTACCACCTGTGTTAGTCCAATGTCTTGTATAATTTTGCTTATGTGTTCATGTTGTTAGGTATGTCCTTTATTCTTTATTGATATTGTGATTGTGTGATTGATGTGTGAGTCTGTGTTCTTGATCATTAGGATCAATTGCTACCAGAGGGCATCTTGAATGATAGGATTACCACCAAATGTATGTAAAAATGTTGATTTGCACAGTGATAATGAAATGTATTTATGTACAAAAATTTTAAAAAAATGACAAAATAGTTGAATAAAAATTTTTCATGTTTGAATAATATTTCCAAGGATCCTCCTTTGGCATCTTTCTTACTAACTATTTGGATATATTCAATGTTAAAAGAAATATAGGTCCCTTCAGAGGCTTTGTCTTCTTTTTGCTTGATTTGGCTTGACAAAGCCATTATTTATGACTATTTTGCGACTGTCCTAGGTATATCGAAAGATGTAGCGTTATCACGTTATAGCTTCGTTTATTGCAGCGCTTGTCTCACAATAGTAAGACCCATGTTACTGCTAATTAATGTATGCGATTTTATATAGCGCGGTCCGTTAGGGCTGCTGGATCAGGGGTGAGAAGTGGCTTGAATATGTTAGACTCCACGATATGGGGAAAAGCGCGCCCTTCGTTAATCGGGGCGTGGCTCCAGTGGCGGCTTACTCACAATAGTAAGACCCATGTTACTGCTAATTACTATATGCGATTTTATATAGCACAGACTTTACCCGAAGGCGTCAGAGCTCTTCACAATAGGAACAGAACTGATGCATGAGGAGAAAATTACAAGAGAACAAATTACAAAAGCAAACTTTAAGCATCGTATGCGCTCTTCAACGTGGGCAGAAGGCTTGTTACTTTCCAAAGAATTCGGGGCCGCGAAGAATAACCGTCAATATAACGTTTAAAAGGCAAATATTGTGCATTAGGTTTATTAAAAGATGTAGCGTTATTGAGCATTACTGTTAGCTCAGTTAGGTAATGCGCTGGTGCTCTAAATCCGGGCTCAGGGGTTCGATTCATATAGTCGGAATATTTGGGGTTCAATTCATGTAGACGGGGTATTTTTGGGTTAATTATGTTATTTAATTTTGCAGTGCTTCTAATGCTTGTTGCATAATTCTGAGCCCATATGAAGTGGGGGCGTGACTCCAGTGGGGGCGTGTCGTCTTCGTATCCGATACTTTACAATTTAGTTTGCTCATTTAGTTATATGTAGCGCGCAGCAGTTTACACGCTGGGCGGTATTCTGGGAAGGTGCTAGGGAGGTCGAAGCCTTGCAAAGCGGCAGCGTGGTGGTAAAACAACATATTGATGTCCTGTTATGGTGTTTCGAACACCATACAGAAGCTGTGGTTTTGAAGAATGTTATGAAAATACAGACCCTAAGTTCTGCATTCTGATGAATGATGCAGTTTGAAATGGAGTGCCTTCTTGGCGCATTCTTTTATTAATTTATGTTGAATGAATTTAATTAATAAAAAAAAAAAAGAAGAAGAAAGAAAGGCGAATTCGTAACGCAGGTTGTGTATCAGATTGCGGTCATGCGCATGTCTACCAAAGGCGGTCAGTTTAATTGTTCTCAGTGTGAGGCAAGAGATTCAGCAGGAGCCTGGCCCGGCTTCAGAAGGGGAGAGATGAAGGAGCTCTTGCCTGCAGTGCCAATGACAGTTAAGCAACGGAGGCAAAGTAAGACGTCCATGCTATATAATGGGAGGCTGAGCTAGTTAATTTCACGGCAAACTCGCTTCGGACCGCCAAGCGAAGCTTCCATGTTTTCCAAGTGCCAGCTATAATGCCATTACTGGCTGTTGATGCTTTAGATGTTGTGGGGCAAGGAATGGGCTGTATTGAACACTACACAGCTTGCAGAATTCCACCCTATTTCTGAAAAATGTTAAATGTGTGTAGACCCTGACGCTTAATTCATCCATACCGCGCTAGGCTGGTTCACTGCATATATGTATGTTACGTTTTGATTTTATAATGGGTGGCACAGTTAGGGCATTTAAGAAGGGCTGCAGCCAGAGGCCTAGTTTATGAAACATAGTGCAAGTGTATTGAACACTACACAGCTCGCAGAATTCCACTCTAGTTCTGAAAATTTTAAATGTGTGTAGACCCTGACGCTTAGTTCATCCATACCGCGCTATGCTGGTTCACTGCATATATGTATGTTACGTGTTGATTTTATAATGGGTGGCACCGTTAGGGCATTTAAGAAGGGCTGCAGCCAGATGCCTAGTTTTATGAAATATGGTGCAAGTTGCTAATAGCAGAGGTTGTACTGGTTGGGACACGGGAGCGCAGTGATAATTATAGCCCAGGCCCTCCGGGTCCCAGGATGCATCTTACCGAAGTCATACACCAGCATCTTTGGCAGAGGTTTTGCTGATTATAGAGCTGGAATAGCTTGTTGTCTATAGAAACACAGTTAGTGTTTCAGTTTCTTTGGTATTTGTGGGTGGGCAAGTTCCAGGCTGTCAATTCTATTGTTATTACAATGCCCTCGGCCATGGAGAGATATTTCGCAGATTTCCCCCGCATGTGAGTGGGATGGAACATTATTATATGGAGAGGATGTGGTTTAATGGCCGGAGCGGCAGATATTGCAACAGGTGTCCCAGGTGGATAACGAGCTTGACTGGGTTTATTGGCTGTTCAAAATATTGGTGTCAGAGGATCTCACATTTAAAGAACAGGGGTGAACAAGGCACCAGAACCTCGTGGTTTAAGGTCTCTGACCCTCACTCCAAAGACTATATGTTCAAATGAGGTCTTTTTGAGTACTCATTTGCGGTATTTCTTTTACAGGGTTACTGGTGGCAATTCTGGAAACACGTAAGATTCTGAAAGAATGGAGTGGCGGGCCAATGTTTTGGGGATGCATAGTTAGACACACATCGACATGTGCTTGGTTTCAGATTGCAGATGCCATATGAGATCTGCCTCACTTCTCAGTTGTCTCATTTATTGGTTGGGAGGTCATTCTGTGATAGCAAGATACTTTATAATTGCCACCAGTGGTAAAAGAGTTGAAAGGTTGACTGTTTGGTGGCAGTTGTATTGGGGTGGAAGATGATGGCACAGTTAATAAACAGTGGTCAAAGGGGTCACGGGGGCCTTGTGGTTAAGGTCCCGGAATTGTTACTCCGAAGTTATGAGTTCAAATCCTGTCATTCTGAGGCACATTGTCAATATAATGTCAACAAGGGGTGGCTGGCTACAATTCTATGGACAAAGGAAAACATTAACTAAGGATGGCATGCTTCAGTTGTTGCAATAATTGGTTTTGATGTCTTTTTGGGGAGTGCATCACAGATTATCACTGCCTTTGGAAACGGAGTTGGGGGGTTTTCTGTTAATAAGGGACAAGAATGTGTTGGCATGATAAGCGGGCATCTTTAGTGTTCACTCATGCGTATTTTGGCACTGAGTAGTAGCGGTTTGGCGTTACCCAACTTAAGGGTACTCAGGTTGTCGACCTCAGGCGGATGAAAGGCTGAGGGGACCAGTCGGGGTTGTATTGATTTACGGAGCCGCAAGATCCGGCTTAAAGATTGCTGGTGTATTTTTGCGGCACAATTGACACCCAGACGGGAGAGGTATTGGTTCTATTGTTCGAGGTGAAAAACAGGGTTGGGCACTAACAGCAGACGTGTAGGTATTTGCTAGTTGAGTAGTCGTAATACATGTTGCTCCATAGATTATTGGATGCAGTGTATAAGAAACATGTAGGGCATTTGTGAAAAGGGCACTGTTCCAGTACCTTGGGCGTCAAGGAATGGTGTGGACTGTTTTGCTTTAGCTTTTGAGCATGGATGGATATTTATTCACTAGCTTCTTCAAAAAAAAAAAAAAAAGAGAAAAATAAATGGCTGACAGCCCGGCAGGTTAGACGTGGGGCCACTGGCATTAGGGGAAACAAGCGAATTAATAGCTGCTATGCAGGAGGCACAATTATTGCAGGGGTGAAGGCATGCCAAACATGCTGGGCGAAGTTTGGCAAAGACGGGATTTAACCACTGGTGTGGGTGATGCAGGGGGTGCTTAGATAGCTCACGCTCAGGGAAGAGCAGCTTCAGAGTATACTGGAACTACAGCTTTTTTGACAGGGAGCCGCTCATGGGCTTATACAAACATACTGTTTATTATATATTTATAAGTGCGACTTCAAAAGGGTGGATCTCCAAACGCTGACTGTTTGTTTTTCCTTTTCTCCACATGCTGGTGGGAGGCGCATGGCGCTGACATGGCGATAACATGATCTCCGGATGACAACTGGCAAAACATGAAGGATAGCCAGCATTCATTTCCGGCACAAAAGGGCAGAACCTTCAGGATAGCCAGCGTTCAGTTCCGGCACACAAGGGTGGAGGACTTCGTGTTCTGTGTGGTATTGCTTTAACAGTGTCCTGCATCCTGTCATGGGTTAGGCTGTAGTGCAGTTTACCATCCTAAGGAAGCAAAGATCAAAGGATAGCGCTTACCATCAAGGGCTGAAGGGATGTTGCCAAGTAATACCTTGTGCCATAGCCACATGTAGGTAGATTTGGGTGGATGTGGGACAAAAAGGGAACGCTTACCTCTGGGCTCTGACAGTAACGGCTGTGTGGACAATACTAGGGGGGGATCCGCCTTGGGCCCAGAGAGGGGAGCAGGCTCAGGTAGCCTGGTGTTGGGTATGGCGATTTGCCATGGATAGAGCCGGTACCAGTACGGCTTGCACTTCAATTGCAATGGTTACCTGGTTTAAGCAGTGCTGCCTATACGGCAGTGTTAATGGTTCAGCGGGGCTGTTTTTCATAGCGCAGGTGGGTGCAGGATGTGGCATGGGCTAAGTTATTCTGTCCTGCAGGCCAGATTAAGTGTATTGGGCACCACTTTCCAGTAAAGTTAAGGCCGTAGTACAGTGGGCGGAAAGCGCCGTTCAGGGGGCTGATATGGGCCAGATCAATTTCTCAAGTGTTACCTGGTTGCATAAGTTCTAGGAGGTGTAATGCCTCTTAGTGTAATGGCTGAATAGGTCGCCTATTACCTACAGGGGGCAGTTTGGGAGCGGGCGGGGAGGGGGGGCCGTCCTGCTGGTGGTCCTTGACTCTCCGGCCCAACCCAAGATGCCGGTGCTTGGTAAGAAGCAACTTAGTGAGAACTGGCGCGCAAGAAAGGCGCAAAGCAGTGCCCTGGTGGCCGCGTCTAGAGGTAGACGACTGGTAGTTACCTCAAATTAGAAGCAATGGAGATGGGTTGTGGCCTGCTGGTACAACCCGCAACAAGTGTGGCGTTGTGGCCTGCTGGTACAACCCGCATCAAGTGTGGCTCTGGAGATCCAGATTTGTAAATGCAATTGTAACTGTAACCTCTGACTGAAATGAATACTGTGCAACCCTATGCTTATCATTGTGTGTTGGATTGGTTTTAATAAAAGTTGGTCTAACGATGTCAGTTCATCAGCAAATAAAGGGTTGGCATCATCCATCTGCTTAAATGGGGGGCCATCTGCACTAAATTGGGGGCCGTAGAGCCAGATCTGGAAAGGAAGTAGCTACTGGGGGGAGGGCGAGAGCGCCAGGTGGCTCCTCGCCCTGTGGCGGGGTCCGGGCCAAGAAAAATGTCGGGGCTCCTTTCTGGGCGGGGACTGGCTCATCCTGGAACAAGGAGGGCAGTCAATGAGGCTCCGGGCTGGCGGGAGAGGGGGCCGTCCTGCTGGTGGTCCTGGACTCTCTGGCCCTACCCGAGATGCCGGTGCTTGGAAGAAGCAATTTGGGGAAAGCTGGGGCGCAAGGAAAGGCGCAAAGCAGTACCAGGTGACCGCGTCTAGGGGGCAGATGACGGGTAGTTACCTGGAATGGATTTGAAGCAATGGAGGTGGGTTGTGGCCTGCTGGTACAACCCACACCCAGGGTGGATCTGGAGATCCTGAATTGTAAATACAATTGTAACCTGCGGTGCAAACAAATACTGCACGACCATATGTTTATCAATGTGTGTTGGTTTGTTTAATAAAGTTGGTCTAATGTTGACAATGTATCAACAAATAAAGAGGGCGTTATCTGAGAGAATTATTAAAGACTACGCAGTGAAGACCAGCCACTTTGTTTGGTACCTTTTGTGGGGGGCAAAAGGGGTGGTAAAGTCAAAGTGTGGTGAGACGAATTGCACGTTATATGCCTACTATGAGAGCCCCCCCCGCACCCAGGGGAGGGGGACCTTTAGTGGCATTACCGGCGAGAGGCAGGGAGAAAGAGACTGGGCGTACATGGGCAAGGGGAGTGGGAGGGGTTAGCAGGAAAGGCGAGAAGGTAGGAAGAGCTCGCAGGCGACCCCTCCCCAGGGAATGGGATAAGAACACAGACCATGAGGGAGAAGCCCTCTTTGTCCTCTTGCCTCGGGTGCCGCGGGTCACAGTTAAAAGGAAGTTGCCCACCCACCCATCCCTGTTTTTAAAAGTAGAACTGGCGAGGTCCCGGCCAAGAAAAATGTCGGGGGCTCCTTTCTGGGCGGGGACTGGCTCATCCTGGAACAAGGAGGGCAGTCAATGAGGCTCCGGGCTGGAGGGAGAGGGGGCCGTCCTGCTGGTGGTCCTGGACTCTCCGGCCCTACCCGAGATGCCGGTGCTTGGAAGAAGCAATTTGGGGAAAGCTGGGGCGCAAGGAAAGGCGCAAAGCAGTACCAGGTGACCGCGTCTAGGGGGTAGACGACGGGTAGTTACCTGGAATGGATTGGAAGCAATGGAGGTGGGTTGTGGCCTGCTGGTACAACCCACACCCAGGGTGGATCTGGAGATCCTGAATTGTAAATACAATTGTAACCTGCGGTGCAAACAAATACTGCACGACCATATGTTTATCAATGTGTGTTGGTTTGTTTAATAAAGTTGGTCTAATGTTGACAATGTATCAACAAATAAAGAGAGCGTTATCTGAGAGGATTAATAAAGACTACGCAGTGAAGACCAGCCACTTTGTTTGGTACTTTTTGTGGGGGGCAAAAGGGGTGGTAAAGTCAAAGTATGGTGAGACGAACTGCACGTTATATGCCTACTATAAACTGACGCATTTGTGTCCTAGAAGTGGCGCAGTGAAATCTTATAGATTTCACTGCGTCACTTCTATGACCCTTTCTTGCATCAAAACGCCCCCCTTGCATACATTATACCTGGTGCAGCTATAATGTGGTGCAGGTGTTCCTAGATGGTCTACCTAGATGCGTCACTTTGTAAATATGGCACAACAAGGTGCATTTGTTACTCTACTAGTGCGTCACAAAAAGTGACGCACCAGCAGCGTAAAAGTGACACAAGGCCTCATAAATGAGGCCCATTGTGTGAGGGAGGGAAAGGTTTCATCTGTATTTTGAGACATGGATAGCTAAGCAGAGTCCCTGACAAAGCTAGACAGAGGAAGAGACTAAGCAAAATGGAAATATATATATTTTGGTATTGTTTTTTTTATCACACACACATACACACCCCATAGACATCTCTGCAAACACACACTTTCAAGGATCATGACAAACATTCCCATCAGAAATGCTATATGCAAAAGTGGTGGCAGTACATTACATGAGAGTGTCTCATTTCGTGGGTGTCACTCTCTTTACTAAAATATATACTATCCTCCAAAGCAACATGCCTTCAGAGCCTTCCATTAGTTCACCATCTTTGCAAACCTGCATTACTCTTCAAAATTCATTAAAGAGCTACCTGCTTGGCAGGTGTATGAATGAACTATCACACACACAATATTAGGAGGACAAAATAGCAAATCACGTCATACAAATCTGAGGGCGCTTTACATATCCACTCAGATTTTAAAGATGGAGCATTCATTCTGCCTGATGAAATGCAAGACGAAGGATGCGGTTGAGAAGGAAGGGCAGTGAAAAGCGGTCCTGTATTGCTTGATGGTACGATTATTAAAACTGCATAGTCAAAATAATATATCAAAGTGAATGAGATTCTCCCTTCTGCACCATTAACTTCTTTGGGCCAATACCTGCATCACATAGTCTATTCCAGGCTATTTGAACCACGAGGACAGCAACGAGGAAGAGGGTAGAAATCTGCCAATGTCATCCATTTAACTCATTGGGTTAATGTGCTTACTACATAGGTCTATGCACAACCAGCAGACCTAAAGTTTGAACTTTGAGGCATCCTCGCATTCTGCAATCCACACCTATCTGTGACTTAATTATTGAGAGAATCACGTAAAGGAGAGAATGTTTCCTTTTTACGTTGTGCCCATTTTGGTAATCCTGCTGCCATGTCTTTCTTTACGACTCTTTTGAGCTGCTGCTGCAAGATGGTGTAATACCTGTTACATTGAAAGTTAATAGGTAAGGGTTACTTTCTGATTAATAATTAAATGATAACGTTATTTTCTAATGACGGCTCATCTTTTCTCATGTGAACTAGTGCTTGTGTTGTGATTTGCCATATCTATGCGCCACAGCTACTGCAGTGTCTGTGATGGCATTGCCTTCGTTGCACATCATTTAAGAGGAGATAGTAGTTGACAAATTGCGGATGTCTTATTTACCCCATTGATCACGGTAAATATCGCCATACATCAAATGTACTACACCGCATACACTACAAGCTTCTCAGATGCAAGAGAGGTCCGCGTGGGAGATCTCGGGATAGGCTATGATTAGAGGAAGAAGCGACACAATAGCTAACTTTAGACTTTATTAGCACCCATGAATCTTTTTCGACCAATCCTTTCTCACTTTAACAAATCGACTGTTAGTAAACATCTCAGAAGCTCTCTGGTCTGATAAACACACATATGATTAAGGCTGCCACCCTACACAGTTAATCAAATGACCCAGACAAGTGATAAAAATCTTCAGCTCTATAATGTCAGGCAATTTATTGTAAGTGACGTTCAGCTAACCTCGTGCTGGAGCATGAAGCTAATTGCTTATGTGCAGCTTTGAAAAGCTGTATGCCAATGTAATGCGGCTTCAAGTGCATACTTTTCATTATTCCTGTTCTGCTTTCTGTTTTTGTTTGCTATTGAAAACATAGTGCTGTACAAAATCTAAATTGGCTGTTTTTTTATAAAATAAAAAATAACCTCTATTTTAATCAGTGGAGAAGTCAAGGTGAGCGCCGTATTTATATTTTATCATAATTGGTAGGGAAGTCAATGTTAAATGTGGTATTTACTTATTTATGTATGCAGCAAGACGCTTTATTCAGAAATGGCGGTACGTATCACGACAGCCAAACTAAATCAGAAACATAAACAACAGTTTATTATCGACAAACGGGCTGTACCAAGAAAAGAAAGCATATTAGGGTTTTTTACAAAGAGCACATTTACAGTTTGAACACAAAAGATGACTTAGGCCCTCATTTCGTGTTAGGCTCAGTGGGATCACTAATCTAACTTGGTGGAATCCTTTCCTCATTAAACCTGCAGAGTGTTTGCTTCACTTAGATTCAGGCTAGCAGTAGGTTTACACCTCCACAACCTCCACTGGTTCTGCCAGTGTAAGCATCTCACCTGGCGGCCTGTTTGCCAGACGGTCACTGTTGGAAGGTGGTTTATTAGTTGGCCCAGGTAGGTACCTACAGCTACTAATGAACACCACAACCACAAATAAGGTCCAGTCAAGTCTCAATACATTAATCATTGCTCAACTCTTTGTAGCTTGGCTGACGGGCAGTCAGGATTAACTCAGGAGACAGCTGTGTAAAGCATTTAACATCACCAAAACAGTAAACAAGTAACAGACATAAGGCAACAAAAATCTAATGCCAATGTATACAAATAGATTTTTTTTATTATTAAGATAACACCAAAATGACAAAAATCCAGTGTCAGCAACCGGGGATATGAATTTTTACATTTTAGATGAAAAATGTGCTTTCTACACCTAAAAGTGTAAAGCATCTACTGCAGCTATCTGGTCGCACTGGACTGGGACAAAGTCAAAGTTTTCATGCAGACCGCATTGGAGTGCGGGTAGGATATGATGAGTGAATGGGTCTGGTCAAGTTTTTACCTTCTGACTTAGTCCCTTTTTTGAGCTTTTTCTCTTGACTTCGACAGATCGGGTACTCGATCCGGATTTTGGGTCGATGACGATGGCCTGCTGCAGCCCGATGCCTCAATGAGTCCTAGAGTTCTTTGTCTTCAATGTCAACGGTGAAGAGCTCGAGACTCTTAGTAGGGCTATCCTGTGCGGTCAGGCAGAGTTGTTGTATGACGTCACCGGGTTGACTCTTGTCATCAATGCCAGTCTTCTTATATAGCTTTTTTACAAAAGTTGGCAAAGACTTCCCAGATTTTCATATGTTCTTCTGAAAGGTTCCTTGAGGGTAAGCAAGGGTCTACAGCACCAGTCAAGGGTTCAGAAACTCTGGTTTGCCTCTTGGGGCCAGGGACTCCAAACTCCCACAATGCACCTGATCAATCCAAATAAAATCCAGGTAAAGCTGGTCAGCTTGAGTTGTATTTGAAGTCAATGTTGCAAGTGGCTGATTTCAGCACTTTTCTACCTGTTGCTGCTTAGGGGATTCACTACTTATCTTTCAAGACAGGCAAAATCCTTTGGTTGTGTAGCATTCAGGGTGCAGCAAGTGCAGTTCTTCTGAGTGCAGTCCTCTCTTGTGCAGTTCAAGTGTTAAGCAGGGCAGTCATTCTTCTCCAGATGTTTCCAGGCAGGGATCTGAAGGGCTCTTTCAACTCCCCAATAGTTGCCCCAAGTTGCCACCCTCTGCCATGACAACTTTCTAGGAAGTGGCATATTAATTATCCGATTGTCATAAAAAATTAAAATGGAGAAAATCTCTCCTTGGAGTTCAGGTCTGGCTCACCCAACCCTCAGATGTGGTTAACGCTTCCCTGCTCCCCTTGCAGCCCCTCTCCAAATCTATTTAGAGTGGATCTATCTGGTTGGTGATCAAGGACGTGGGGGCTGGTATTGATCCTTTGACATCTGGGCTTCTCTCTCTTTGAAGACCAGTTTGTCACCACAGCCACCTTCCTGTCCCTGACTTATCCAAGTACTAAATGTCCCACCACCAAATTGTTGTATTGTTTCGTCCCCAGGCCTCGACTCAGCTGTCAAAGACTGGCCAATCAGAAGAGGCTGCTACAGGGTTGCTTGGTGTAGCTTCAACGAAGTAAATTCTAAAACTCTTTTTCTGCAATACTTTAATAAATCCATCCTTGGGAGATTTGTTGGATTTACTGTAACTATTATTTTGCTACATTGTATTATGTTGCTAGCTCAGTCCTGTCAAAAGTTAGGCTTTATTAAAGTTTAATGAAGCCGTCCCATATTAGACTATGGAGCTGGCAGCACTAAAATTGGGAAAATCAACTTTGACCGGTTTTCCCTCACCAGGGCACATACATCATATTTTATTTTATTTTATGCCTGTTTTCTATAACAAGTCACCCTACCCTTGGGGCAACTAGCTTGTATGTCATAAAAAAAAGTGGTTTTAGATGTTGAAAGTACGTTTAATTCCAATGTCGAATTTGTACACAGTTTTATTTTAAAACCAGGTTGCAAGGGAGGGCTGGCTTTAAAATTAAACCAGACCACACAGCAGTGCACACTTAAGTGCATTGAGTTCACTGGGGTCTCTAAATCCACATGCCCTACCATTGCCTAGGGATTGCAGGTAGGTTGGTCTTAACCAATTGTAACTGCACAATTACCATATACCTTTTAAACAAAGCACTGGTCATGGGCCTGGTTAGCAGAGCCTAGGGAAAATTCAGTCAGAAACCACCAGAATGAGTGAAAATAAAAGGGGGGTGATCATGGCAAAAAGGATGACTATTGAAACGAAAGGAATGTCAATGTCAATAGGGCATGTGTCTGTTGGGTCGTTAATCTAGCCCTAGGACCCTTCTATAACGTTGTATTTCAAAAAGGATGACTATCCTATAGTCGCTCAGTAACAATGAAGGTTACCCCACCCTATTGCAGGTAGGGCAGCTAATACTGAGTTTTCCTGCCCGTGTCTGCCATGTGGATATAGACTCTGAAAATGTGTATCATGTGCTCCATATACAGGGACCATATTTTTTGTTCCTTAGCCAAAACCAACTTTCTTTTTAAAATTTTATTTTTTATTATTAATGCAAAGGGAGATCATTATAGTGAATAAAAAAAAGGAAAAAACCCGAACAAACAGGGTAGCAGCCAAATTGCATAATGTTCACAAAACAAGATTAGTACATCGAGAACATATTAAACTGGTAAATCATATTTAGATTATCAACCTTTAAGTACCTTATGCCAAATAGTTAGAAATTATTGGATGGCATGTATACCTCTGGTTTTTGCCACACCCTTTTCCCTTTCACAAATCTCAACCAACATGATCCACCATTCTACCGAGCTACAAGGTTTGGAGGAGATCTAAGCCCTGGCGATGGTGTGCCTTGCAGTAACTAACAACATGACAAAAAGTGCACAACGTGCAGGGCTATGGTCGATCTTAAAACCCATCATTATCTCCTGTATAGTGAAACTTAATGCTAGACCCACTCTGTCTCTACAAGCATGGCTACTGTCCTCCCAGAAAACCCAAATTGGCGGGCATGTAGCGAACATGTGCACTATGTCGACGGCGTTGGCTCTGCACTTGGGACATTTTATTTTATCATCAGGGCTTGGTCGCCTCTTTTTTCCCGTCAGCTTGCTATCTTACTAGGAGTATAATATAGCATACACAGTGTCCTGAAATGTTGAAGCTTTAGATTAACTAACACTACAGCCTCTTTTAGTGTAGTAAATGCGTTATTAATTACTACAGCAGAAAGGTGTGTCCCCAAAATGCGGCTCCACTTGAGCGCGAGCTGGACACATGGATCTGTTCTATGCTGTTAAGATACTGGTAAGCAATACGTATTGGATTTTACGGGGTGTTTCATGGATAAGTGTCAGCATTTTGTGCGCAGAAATTGATACAATCCCTTGCGATCTCAAGAAGTGAAAATGTATTTTGGAGACTTTGAAAGGTCTAAAAACCAGTACTGTTGTATAGGTGACTGAGTCTCTCCACCCTGTATATATCCTAGCTTTTTGCCAACCTATCCTTGAAGATCTCGGGCAAGAATGGATTGTCCCAGAGAGGGAACCTATCATGAAAAGTTGGAAGCGAGTAGCCGGAAAGAATGTCCCACCAAATAGTAACAGTGTCTCTAATGGTCTTGAAGTGAACATTTTTGTAGTAATTTGGATCTTGAGTGCGATATAGAAATCTAATACTTGCTTGGCCCAGTAAAAACTGATGGTAAAAGTCTTGGTCTTTATTTAAGAGAAGGCTATGAAGGCGCCCTGAGAAAGAAGCCCAGAAATAAAGCTTAAAATCCGGTAGTTGAAGACCCCCTTGTATATAAGGATATTTTATAAATGTTATCGATCACCAAGCTCGCTGATAACCCCAAATCAAACTACTTATAATGCTGTTGAGTTAAAAAAAAAAAAGAATTAGGAACTAATAAAGGAATGGCGCGGAATAAGTATACAAATTTAAGTGATATTGGCATCTTTATTATATTGCATCTGCCTATAATGTTGATGGGAAGGTTGTGCCATCTCTTTAGCTTTTTAGTGGTTTCCAGTAGCATAAATTCGTAATTGATATTAAATATGTTTTGTATTTCCGATGTAATACGCACACCGAGATAAGTTGCTACATGGCATACACCTGCTATTGTTTAGTAGCTCAGTTTGGCCTGCGGTGTACAATATAAGGCTCAGATCCACATAAGAAATCGCCAGTAATTCCGAAAGCCTTAAGAGTAGACCATCGATAACCCCAAGCCATGCGGTCAAAGGCCTTTTCAGTACCTAAGAGTATAATGCCTAAGTTGCTGCCTGTGTCATTAGCATAATCAAAGGCCATAATCGCAGTATTAGTGTGTACTGTGGTTCCCCGACCCACAATAAAGCCATGTTGCTGTCCTGAGCCCAGGCCAGACATCAAGGGACCTAGCCGGTTCGTCAACACCTTGGCATAGAGTTTGGCATCCGCATTAATAAGGGAAACAGGCCAAAACGAACCACATTCATCAGGAGGCTTACCCGTTGTTGTTTTTTTTTTAAACGACGTTAGAGATGTCCCAGGTTGGAGGAGTAGTGCCAGAAATGCCAATCTCTTGTATGACCATGGCAAATTCAGATAGCAAAATATTCTTAAACCGTTTATAACATTTCACGGGAATCAAGTCATCTCCAGCAGCCTTGCCAGGTGGTAATGCCGACAAAGCCTTAGAGAGGTTCTCCTGAGAGACTTCAGAAGTCAGCTGCAAGGCAGCCTCCTCCTGCAAAGAGGGTCAGATCTGATTCAGCATATAACGTTTCATAGTATGTTATGAACTGTTTAAGGATCATATTTGTCTCTGTATAAAGGGTGTTATCCGTTCCTGCAATTGCCCTAATTGAGTTTTTGGCTTTTTAATCTGCCAGTTCATATGCCAGTATCTTCCCCACCTGTTCACCATGTTCCTACTGTGAAGACCGGAGTTTATTATAGTTTGCAGCAACCTTCTCCCTTAGATACCGACCAGGTAAAACTCGAGCAGAAATCAGATCAGAATAAATCTTGAGTTGGCTCGGTTCATTATCTTTAACAGCAGTGGCATGAGATCTTTCCAGATTAGCCAGTAGCTCACAGGCAGCTTTAATTGCAGCATCTCTGGCTTTATTCTCTCTCCAAATAAACTGCTAAGTAATGCCGCTAATGTAGGCTTTCACTGAGTCCCAAAGAATACAGAAATTGGTAGAGTTAACATTGTTATGAAACAATTCTACCAAAAGTCCTTCCATATGTACGATATACTGATTATCTGACATTAAATATCGAGGAAAAGAAAAGTAGCGTCTAGTTTAACTTGTTGGGTAAGTTTGAAAACTAAGGAGTTATGGTCCAATGTAATTTTAGGACACAGCTCAATCCCAGCAGTCTTGAGAATCTGATCATTGGCCCACACCATATCAATCCTGGAGTACTGTCTGTGTGAGCATGAATAATTAGTAAAACCTGGGATACCTGGATGTAATGTTCTCCATATTTCACTATGGTTATGTAAGCGTGCTAATTCCAGAATAGATGCCCTAACTTTGGACATTCTAACGGTGGCGTGAGAGCTAGTGGAATCCATAGCATAGTCCATCACGCAGCTAAAATCCCCCATCATTATCCATACACCCTGTAATTCCAATGAGGTTAGCATTAGCTCTTTAAAGATCTCTGGGTCGTTGACGTCGGGGCCATACAAATTAACCAAAACGTACAAACAACAGTATGATATTTCAGTTGTTTGAGGAGTCTACTATCGTTATGAGCTAAATGTGTTTTCTGATAAAAATTTCAATTGTGGTTACATTTACTAGCAGCATTCCAACATAAACATTGAAGTAACACCATAAAACATAAAAGATTGAACACAATATAACATAAAATAAAGATTTTACTTACAGGAAAGTATCCTTTTTTAGTATGATACAGGCGTTAAAGACCTTATTCGTAGTGCCACCCTGATATATAAGCAACTCTCTGCCATTACATTCATATACTCCCTTTGCTTTTAACCAACCCCTTAAGCCTAAACCCTCCCAGCATCCCAAAACAAACCCACCCAAATCCCACCCTGTGTCCTAGGAAATGAATCACCCCCCTCCCTGCTGTCGCTGCCAAGACAGATACTGTGAGCGCCAGCACCCTGAGAACCACCCACCCACCCACTACACTGTGAAACTCAGAAGAGTCTTCTTAACCAGAAAAAAGAAAATATAAAAAGGACAAAAAGTAAAGAGAAAAAGGGGAAAAGCAGAATCGTATCAATCATAGATCTCTGGGGGTCCCTATAGGAGCAAAGGCTAAGCTTAAGAAAGAACCTGCACAAAAATCAACAATATCAATATCAACATGTCAATACATTATTTACTATAGGTATGATCCCCCGAATACCAAATTGCTCCCATCCCTGACCATACTTTGTAGTATCATTAAAGGGAAAAAGTGGCAAACCAGGAGGACAGTATTATAAGGTTTATAACTGCAACTTTGCCAGA
This sequence comes from Lissotriton vulgaris, assembly GCF_964263255.1. Lineage (NCBI taxonomy): Eukaryota > Metazoa > Chordata > Amphibia > Caudata > Salamandridae > Lissotriton > Lissotriton vulgaris. The sequence continues at coordinate 70,157 of NW_028245579.1, read as the reverse complement.
ACCTGTTGAGCAGCATGCTCAGTGTGCACCAAATCGACCTGCCCATTTTTTTTGATTTTCAAACGAGCCGGTTCTTGTAGAAAGACCTGCGCTCCTGCAGATTTTAAAGGGTCTATAAACTGACGCAGTTTCCATCGTTCCATTGTCTGTCCATCATATGCTTGCAAAGATCAGACCTACAAAAGATAGAATAAGACCCCACTCTAATAGGGGCAACAGGACTGGCTTTGATAAAAACTGCTTGTCGAGGAAGATAGTTTCTAAAAAGATGAGAAAAGGCTGAGGAAACCAACGATCTACAGAGTTGTTGGGAACAGATGGCAATCTATGCGCCCATTGTATTTGGCAGTCCTAGTCGTCCAGATCTGGAAATGTACTCTTGAGTAGTTTTACAATGAATGCTCTGGGATCAGCACCTTCTTCATTTTCAGTTACACCAAACAGATGGATGTTATTACGTTGTTGTCTATTCAATCTGCAACTTTACTTTGCAGAAAAATAAGCTAGTTTTCGTGTGCTTCAGAGGTCTGAATGACCTTGTCATATGGTCCCCGGTATCTGATTCTCATTGTTGCAACTCTGTAATAACTGTAGTTACTGCAGATACTTTGTTGTTTACCTCAGCAAGGGCCTTCTTAATCACTAAGCTGTCTGCTTTGGCCTGTGAGTAATATGACTGGGCTTCTTCTCTCTGAACCTGTAGTGCCTGTAAGATGGCAACTCATTTGTTGGCTGTCATTTTGCCAACAGCACGAATGCGACATAAAGAAACAGAGGATTAATAAAAGAAAAAAAGACCTCTTCATGCCGACGGGCGTCACGAGGTAAGATGTGTCTTTTAAATTCAACCTGGCCACAAGCAAACATTAGGGCTGTATAGTTATACCTGTTTTCTAAAGAGGCTACCGTTTGGGGTTTCTTTATTTCTTTATTTTTATTTTTTCTACAAGGCGTTGCCGCCCTCCTTTTTTGTTGCTTCGATACTTTTACAACAACAAGGAAGCCGGTTAGAGACGTGAACAGACTTGGATAAGTTTTCCAAAAAAGACATACTTATGGTTCTGTTTTGTTTTCTCTGGCTATCCTTCGACCCCCCTCCCTCTTCTTTTTCAGAACTATTGGAAAAGAGCATTCTAGGAATTAAGACATTGTGATATGAGTTGTACTGGTAAGCTGATGTGGTAGTCTAGTCGTTAGCGCTCTGTGGTATTTTGAATAAGATTTGGTCAGACGTATTCTTTTTTCTTTTCAGATTTTTGTGGTCCTGAGGAGAATCCCAAGATTAAAGGGATTCGAAACGCGTAGACCATCGGTTCTGCCAGACAGTTTTTTCCGCAAATTAGTTGTGACGGAGCCACTCTGAATTATTGGGATTATTTTGTGATTAAGTGATCTAGTTGAATTGATCTATACAGAATATAGACAGAAAAATTATTGGTCTAAATAGCTTGTGTTGTCAGTTCAGTCGCTCCTTAAGTGGAGCATTGTATTCCCCTTATTGTGTGTGTATCTAGTGGGTTGAATGTTTCAGGTTGGTTATGAAAAGAGTACGTTTGGGTGAGTGAATGGATGTTTGTTTGATTTCCTATTAATCCTTGTTTCCCTAATTTATCTTATTGTTAGTTGTATCTTTTAAGTATTGAACCTTTTTGAGATGTAAAATTGCATGTTGGAATAAAAAGCGACTAATGAGCTTTCAAATGCATTGTCGTGTGTTTTATGCATTTTTGTGAAAACAGTTTTTGATTAATCTATCAGTACTGGCATTGTTTCTTGTTATATCATGTTAGATGGCAACAGCAGAAGAATCTAGTGAGCTAGCAGGTGGATCATTCAACTGAGCATTAGCCCAGGTAGAAGCTGGAAGTGTCGGATGAGAAGAAGAAATTGCTGAGTGACTTAAAACGTTGTCTAATGCTGAGGTCGAATCACGTTACAAGCTTAAGTCTTTATGTAGCAAGGTAGGACCAGAAACTAGCCCTAAACCCAGAGTGCGGCCAGTAGAAGGACCAGGGTCAGAGCCGTGGCTAGAACCAGAGAGTCTCAAATTTAAAGTTTTCACTCCACCTTTTGCAGTTAACCATTTACGAAGTGGGCTATTAGTGATGGCCAGTTTAGTGGGTTCAGGTTTAAAACTGCACACATCACTTTCTATATCACTTCCTTTTTGTGATTTCTAGTGTTTTTGAAGTTAGAGTTGCATCTTTTCTTCTTATTCTTCCCACTGGATAAACAGGTCGATTGATCTGTTATCTGTGTGTCACCAGGCGTCACATTGCCAGAAATATTTGCCGCTTCTTCTTACTTTTGAAGATTTCTATCTTTGCAGGATGACTGAGCACCGATGATAGTTGAGGAGGTAGGGGAAGAAGTAACTTGCTCGTACTTAACCGGCGAGGTATTCTGAAAGTCATTAGACTGTGCATCAGCTACGGTTCCTAAGTGATCTTCACCTATCTGCCAGTTCTTGCCGGTATCTTGTTCAGCAGGTAGAAAAGCACAAACTGCGCTGTCTGTGTTAGGGGGGTTTCCTGAGCTTGTTTGTTGGGCAAGCATTGGAAGCAGGTCTCCAATGTGTGTATCTCCTGTCGTAGCATTACCACACTGTTTAAGTGAGGTGTCCAAAGGTAAACAAATGGGGACATCTTCAGTGAGCATTTCACTATGTGAACCATGTGCGACAGAGCACTGCGATTCCCCAACAGACCTAAGAAAGATAGATAGAAAGGAGTCCTGCACTGGAGGACATTCTGTGCGAGGTAGAGAAGGGCGGATTGAAGGCGCAGACTCCTTTGAACCATTTAGGACTGCCTCTAATAGTGCTTCCACCATTTCCCCCTTTGGAGGTGTATTTGTAGTTCCACAGGGTAGATAAGCTCACTCACATTATCTGAGTGCAAAATGTAAAGAATAGGAAGCCCGGCCGTAGAGGTCGAGCGATTCACAGTACCTTTTGGAGGCTGAAGCTGTGGTTCTTTCCTGCTCAGTGCAGTATGCTCAGAGGTGGCTACCAGGGTGCGGGTGGCAGTTCTACTCCCTTTCTGGCCTGTTGTTTTAGGTGGGGCCATTCTGGCCAATAACGCACAGGAACTGGAAGAATAAGGCACAAAGGGCAACCAAGCGAGAGGAGCTGGTAGTGTGTGGGTTTGTGAATGACAACCCCTGGTTAAAATTAGAAAAACATCAGTGCTGAACATTGCATGCAGATGAAGTATGTGCACTAAATGCATGAGTACATGCAGGGCCGGATTGGGAACCAAAACTGGCCCTGGCAAAGTGCTCAGCTGCCCCCCCCCCCCCTCGGGGGGAGGGGGCAGCCGAGCTCTTTGCAAGGGCCGGTTTTCGGCCGATTTTGTTACAGGGCCGATTTTGTAGCTCTGTAACAAAAACAGCCCCCAAGGGCCCCAAACCGGCTGCACCTGTGCGGCACACCGGGGGATTGCCCGGTGCCCACTATGGCCAGTCCGGCCTTGAGTACGTGTAAGGGTACATTACATTGAGGTAACAGTGCTGGACCCAGATTGTGCTGTCAAAGTACTTTTTGTGAGTGTGCCTGCAATGGTACATTTAATGGAGGACCGGGGTTTCAGTTTGGAAACCTAGGACTGCCTGGTAAGGAGGAGCAGAATCTCCCCAGGCAGATTTTTTATTGCTGCATTCATGGGAGCTGGGTGGGGAAGCGAGAGGGAAAAGGAAGAGACTATTTCCATTTCAAAAGACGGCTCTTTGCTTCAGTGATAGATCACAAGGAATTGTGTTGTGGGTCAATCACCTTTGAAGTGTTCCTTCTGTGACGGACCTCTTTCATGAAGGAAGATGAAAAGAAGTGCCCACTTCAAAAGAAGCAGAATCCGAACATAGACCATCATAGACTCAGGCCCTAAATCATAGGAGTCAGGAAAAGAACTGTAATAAGCTCTACAAAACATTTACCTGTGACAAAGGCTGGAAGCCAAGGCCTTCTAGTCTTGCTGCTGAGTGAGGGACCACCCAGGAAAACCAATATCACCTGCCATGGAGCCTACATCACTATTGCCGGCCTGCTTTCCAAGACCAGTGTGCAGTGTAAGGAAGAGGGGCTCTTTGGAGGCAGGGCTGCATGAGTATCTGGCATTTCCCAGGGAGGCAAAGCATCAGTGCTTCACACATTCCACACCTTCTCCTCCTGGGGTCTGGCCCAACCAAATTGTCAGGGCTGCTTTGAGTTGTCAGTTCTGTACTCTTGGAGAAAGCAAGGCCCAGTGGGAAGCCCTGTTGAGAGGCATCCTTGAGCGGGGAAAGAGGAGCAGCCCGGCAAGGAGCTCCGGCCGGGGGCTCCCGGCCAGACATCACCATTTTTGCTAAAATCCCTGGATTCCCACCTCCTCCGGAGATCAACCTACTCACCTGAGGTTCTGTCCTTAACTGCAGTCCTCGATGCTCCATTCCTATGCTTGTGAGCCTGAGATTCTCAAAAGAATTTGCGCTTGGGGCTTTCTCCCCAAGAGTCCCAGAGTTAGTATGGCTGATGCCTGGTTGAGCTGTTCAGTTCAGCTATAGGGGAGTCTGGCCCAGGTATCTCGCTGCAGCCTACACCTACCCAGCCAGCCATTGGGCACAGCCCCCTCTCATCTCCGCTGCTCATTTTCGTCTTCCCCTGCCTTTTCTCTTAATTTCCTGGTGGCCAACATTCGACGGAACCATTCGCTCTGTAGTGGATGCCTCTTTGATCTCTCCGGAAGGCTGCAGTAGAGCTGGGTGTAGGTTCCCCATTCTGACTCCGGGTTCGACTGCCGCTGCCCTTCCCTACAGCTAGCTCGCCTGTTTTGCCTCCTTGCAAGACATCTGGTCCGATTTGGGTGCATAGCGGAGGTAAGAAGTCGCTACACCACTCTTCGAGGCTACCTGAGCCCTTCATTCCTAGACCATGCCGGAGAGGCGCCCCATCCATTTTTTTAACATTGCTGCCTGCTTTGCCTTCTCGCAGGACAGCGAGGGCTATCTGAGACCATCATTCTGCCACCGTGCCAGAGAGGCGCCCCTCTATTTTTTTTTTTTACTTTTCTACCTCTCATTCTACGGACTACTGCTTTGGCACCTGTAACATTCATCCTTGACCTGTGGACACTGGATTGGACACTGCGGCCCCCACTGCCCCCTAACTTTTGCTCATGGACAGAACGGCTATGACCTTGAAACCGATTGCCCTCCTCCCTCCTAACTCTAGGCTCATTTCCCCCTCTAGTTACCCTCCGCGAAATTTGCTCTCGGTGTTTTTGGAATTTGCTACCTCGACTTTCTGACTTGGGCTCTTATGCTCCCTGCCATTTTGTGACTTTCTTCTTTGACTCCCCTGTCCTTGAGCCGCCATCTTAGTAATCTTTGACCTCTTCTTCTGTCCCAGCCACTCTCCAGCAGGGTGAGCTTTCTTTCGTCTCTCCTGTGCCACGGACCTACTCCTCGTTGTCGATCATGTTAAAATCGCTGGTCCCTCTCCCGTTTTGTTTCACTCTCACTTTCCTATCCTTATCTACCTTCCTATCCATTTCTTTCTGTTCTCCCTCTCTTCCTTCCCCTGCCCCTTAGTTTGTTCTTGTCTCCGATTCTCTTACTGTTAATCAACTGCTTTACGTTGCCTCACCTAGCATCTTCGTTTGCCACCCTCGAGAATACTCATGTCCTTAACCCCTGTTTTTACTGTGCAACTTCTTGTAATTTATTGTACCTCTGTAGATACTCTTGTAAAGTGCTCTGATACCTTCGGGGCTAGCCAGCGCTATATAAAACTAATAAAATTAAATAAATAAACAAATAAGGAGTGTGGCTGCGCACCAATAGGGTGCTGCTTGATAAATGCAACAATATTATTAATATCACTCCCCCAGGGACTATCAACATATCTCATTCAATACCATACCCAATAACATACCCAAGCTTTAGTAATAAGCATATACTACAAATGTTTGAGACAGTCACAGTGTGGGCATTATCAGCTAACCGGACTAGAACCTCTGAAAGGCCATTGCTCAAGTTGTAGCCCCAAGGGCTCTATTATGGAGCACAATAATCTAACAGTAAAGTACCATAATAGTTTCTCAGCACTTTGTGGAAATGAAACAAAACAGGACTTAGGTACTGGGACTGAGAATGAGGATGTCCATGCAGAGGAGTCTGAAAACTATCATAAGTCTTTTTGCCCTTATTAGTGGCTTAAAAGAGGAGGTATTCTTCCACAAAAAAATGTTGAAGACTTGGAAGGACAGATTGGAGTAATTACAGCTAAGCAGTGTTTTAAGTTTGCATGGGAACATAGTGCGCAGAGGACAGAGGAGGTTAGAATTAGTAAGTGAAAGATTCCCGAAAATCCTATACCCAGAGCCTGTGGTTCTATTGGACTACTGAGTGTGTCCTATCATGTTTGCCCTCCCCTTTGAGTAATAAGCAAGATGAGGTATTGTGTCAAGGGAGCACCTAACCTTGGAATCATCAGCAGGGGTGCTCTGGTGTGATCAAAGAAGGTGGGTGTAATGTGGGCCTGGGGCCATGAAGCACTGGGGGCCTACCCAGAAATTCTATCCCTTTGTAAGACCTTCCCTCAGGTAGAATCAATCCCCATTGCCTCCAGCTTCTCCAGGTCCTCGTGGGAGAGTGTACAATGGGGGTAACTCCAGCTTCAAGAGTCATGTCACCAAACTGCAATCTACCTTAACCAGGTTCCTAAACTACCTATTGGTATTGTAGAAGATCAGGATTCTCTAATTAACAAAGTGATCTACTGGCTCTGTGAAGTAAAACACTGTTATTCTATCATCAGGAGCAACATTAACAGTGTTGACAGGATCCCAAAATGGGTTTCTATGAGGTGCTAAAAGTATTGTTTATTAGCAAGGACCTAGTGGTAAATTTGATGTCAATAGATGCAGGCAGGCAGGCACTATTTGCATTGCGAACACACACATCTCAATTAGTTATAGAATGTGAAATGACTTGCAAGTCCTTCTAAACCTAAGAAACACTTATATTCCTGAAATTTCTGCAGCCACTGGGTCTAAATTTCTTGGAGACAGAGTACACCTAGAATAACAGATCTTAATTGCAGGGGCAATGAGGTGGAAGAAGATACTGGTTATACCCAAATAGTGATAGCCCAAAGCTTGGAAGGGCTTCAGAACAGTAGGAATGATACAGTAGAAGATGGGGATTCTAGAGGAGACCATTTAAACATGCTCAAAATTGTGTCATAGAATGTGGCGGGGCTTCAAAACATGCTGTCCTACTGGCGGACATATATTAAAGCCTATGACATCTGCCTCTTTTAAGAGACATGGAGTTCGGTCCCCGTCTTTTGGAATGGGTGTTCGTCCTTTTGCATCAATACAGTATAGCTAAGTAGGGGAAGACCTTTGGGGGCTTTCGCAATTTGGGTTAAGATGTCACTCCAATATGTAGTAACTTTTATCAGTCCAAACTCAGCAGATCTCTTAGCAGTCAGCTTGAAACTCCCATTGTACGTGGCCCTCAATATCTTTAATGTCTACAATCGGATGGAAGCTCCTTAAGTGGACACTAGAGTAATAGCAGAGCTTAAGTCTACACTGGCAGAACCTCTTGGTGATCCTTTTGTTATATGTTAAAAATTAGGTCTCTTCTTGCCACTGGTTTACACCCTTTTCAAGTAGGGATCTCAACCATAGTCAGGGTAAATCAAACTCACAATCTAAATTAACCCTTTGCTCACCCTCTGGTGCTTGGCACAGAGCAGTCAGGCTTAACTTAAGAGGCAATGTGTAAAGTATTTGTGCAACACTTACATTACAATAACACAATGAAAACACCACAAAAATACTCCACACTAGTTTAGAAAAATAGCATATATTTATTTGTGTGACATAAGATTAAAACTACACAAATCCAATCAGTAGAAGTCGATATATTCATATTTTAAAGAATAAAACCGAAAACAGTGCTTGGAAGTCAAAAGCGCCAAAAGGTTACATGAGTTCATGCTAGACCGGGGTAAATCCAAAGTTCCAGGCCAACTGCAATGGAGGACAGGTGATCTACAGGACCCACGCAGGGCCAGTTGAAAAAGTACCTTGTATGGAGCAAGCATCTGCGTCGAGGACTTTCTGCGTCAGTTTCAAATAATGCAGTCGGGTCAATGTGTTGAAGTGGAGACTCGCAGTCAGTGTTGAAGGATGAGCGCTGCGCCATAGTTGAGCCTCGCAGCTGCACCTTTGGAGCAGTGCTGCATCATCATCAAACCTCACAGTCGAGACGCACGTCATTGTTGAATCGGAACTGCATCGGCATCAGATATCACTGTATCAGTTACGATCAGCGCAAAGGGGTCCATGCATCGATCTTTCCAGAAAAGAGTGACAGAATCCCCTTCTGAGGCCTAGGACTGGAGAGGGGCACTTCCAGAAAGGATACGACTCCCAGGTGGCAGAGTCCAGCAGTACCAGCTGAGTTGCAAGAAGTCTTTTGTGACCCTGAGACTTCAGAGAACAAGAGGCAAGTCAGTAAGCCCTTGGAGAAACTTGGTTCAAGGATGAAGAGAGCAGATCCAGTTCCTCTCACTCCCAGGCAAAAAGCCTGGTGATGGGCCATCAGGATGCAAATGTCACACCCAAGCTCCCTTTAGGTGTGACTGTTTAGAAGGAATGCACAAAGCTAAGCTCAGCAAAGAAGAAACACGTGCTCTGCTCTGAAAAAATTGTACAGCCTTTGAAAATCTTTTACCGCACTGCCCTTCACCCAACCATCCAGTGTCTTGCAAAAAGGAATCCACACAATGTACCCAGGTCTGTTGGGAAAGCTTCTGACTATGCCTGCATTCTTGCCTTGATTCATCTGGGGTAAAACCAAACTTCCAGATAGGGCCTCTTTCATAAAGGATGCCTCATCCTGTCACTCCTCTCTAGAACCAGTAGAGTGTCCCTCATTAGGGATAGTTCTGCAAAGGATGGGCCCAGAATCTGATTCATGGACCTTGTGCATTTGGAGTGCAATTTCATAGGCCTCAAGCCATCTATGTCATCTCCTACCACAAAATCAGGCACCAAACACTTGGGCATAAGGACCCCCTGTCAAAGGACATGGACAAAATGCTGCCACCATCACTGCTGGCCTCGACCTGTCTGGAATTTATGTCCAGCTATCTCAGGCTCAATTCCTGAGCCATTTTTTTGAAAAAGCAACAACTCTTGGCAAGTCAATAACCACTACTTTTTGCGAATAAATAAAACCATAAACTTCACCAGTACTGATAAGGAAACACCAAGGGGATGTATTTATCTATATCTTATCTTTGATAAATTAAAACATCATCAGAATGTACATTACAATATTTTGAAAAAACATATTTCAGGCATTATATAAAAAATTGAATAAAAACTTCAGAGAGAGAAAAAGAACAGATAAAAATTCATCTTTGACAATGGTTATTCCATCTGAATCAATAACAGTATTGACAATATTTAATTTCTTTATAATCAATGCTGTTCGTTCATTGGAAGTAACCTCTTAAAAACGAGCTTAGACGCGTTTTGGTGGTACCCCAAACGGCATAAGACCCACCTTCTTCATAGCAACGTATATTCAAACTCTCTTTCAAATTCATAGCCTATTTTAAAATATAAACCAAATATAAACTCCACTTTATCATTATACAAAGACATTTTAGTCTGGTTTTATTTCATTTATCATCATAACAATTGTAAACTTTAATAATTCTGGTGCTGCTTTAATAAACATAACCACACCACCTCTGTTCTCCTGTTCCAGATTGTGAAGTGAAATTATCTATCAATCTTCAATTCATCCCTCATGTTTATATTTTGTCTCAAAAGATCCTATTGAGAAACTCACCTATATTATTCAAGTGATATTCACTTAAGTGAACCGTTCTTTCTGTATACTTGTCAATTGGACCACTTAGGAATTGGTAATGAATCAAAAATTATGTATTTGAGAGATGGATTTCTATTATAATATTCACACCTACTTATATCTAAGTTAATTTTATCCTTACTTTTATCTGACGTCTTTCGATCTTGCCCAACTCCTATCTCAGATCCGTGAGTGACATCACATAAAAAACATATATGTACTGCTCAGCGGTTGGTCCTATAGTTACCAATATTAAAGAGAGGCATTAGTATCAATATTGTTACACAATATCTTTTGATTTTTCTATTTTAGGATATTAATTCGAAAACAACCTTATTTTTGGTGTCAAATTCTTATCCCAGCTTCACCAGTGGGCCTTGAGGGGGTTATGCTATAAGCATGACCTGAGGAACATCTTAATAGTCGACCCTAAGAGTAATTTTCACCTAATCATGTCAAACACGAATATGGAAAGGACATGTTAGTATGTTGTACAAATAAAACATTGTGAGTTGCTACATGCTTAATTTCTTCTGCCTAATTCAGTATATGATTATCCTCTATTTTTTATTTTTGGACCATCCAAATTGTTGAATGCTTTCATTTAGATATCGCAAACATTCCCCATGTTGCGCCCTATCTCTTTTATGAGTATCTTTTAGTTATTTAATGCACTCATTTGCCTCTAGTAAACAATGAAGAAAGGTCCAAAATATCATATCATCAATATTTTTGGGCTCAACTATAGATGTATGCTTATTCTCGCCTTAAATAAATATTAGCCACAGTTTCTACCAACCTTATCCATAGGTAGAACAAGATGCCCGCTTCAATTTCGTATGTCTTGTAAAGATCGTTTATTCACGACAATAAGGCTCAATGTATTCCCTGATATGGGGAACATAGTATGTATTAGGGAATGCGACTGGTATCATAATTTTGGTTAAAAGTCACAAAATATAGATGGGTCCTTCTCGTCCCAGATTGATACAACACCCAGGGTCTACCAACCTTGTCTATAGCTAGGGCGAGGCTCCGGTTTCAGGTTCATACGTCTTGTTAAAATCTTTTCTACATGGCAGCAAGGATCGATGTATTCCCTATTTTGGGTAACATAATACATATTGGAAAATGCGATTGGTATTCCATATTTATTTAATTTAAATTGCATTTCCATCAAAGAGGGATTAACTTCAACCCGCCCTTACTGCTATTCTGAAATAACCTCCTCACCCCTATTTCTCTTTATTTTCGCAGGGAAAAAAAGTCCACGTCTCGATGGGCACTGAAAGATTACGTGACTACGGACTGTCCTTTCAAATACGGGTATCGAGGTGTAACATAACGTAATGACGTTATCAGTCAGCGCCCGTTCACCCATATTGAACTGGTGCCGATGCCAAATTGTATATTGTTCAAAGCATCAGTGCATCTATTTTTAGATATATTTTCCTAATATAGCCATCGCAGTTTGCTAAGCTCTCAACTCTGACTTGTTAAGATGGCACTACCCTTAAGTTTCACTAATGTTCAAGATATACATGTATTATTTATCCAAAATGTATGAATTGGGGCAACCATGATTTTTACGTTTCAGGACTCTAAAATGTTATTGATGTTAAATGGACTGTTACTCTCAAGGCCCAATGGTACATGTACGACTTATATCAATTAAAATAAGATATATAGTTAACATTAATTGTACTGCTGAGGCTAAGGAATTCCACTTGTTCATCTAAGGAGCCTCATCCAGTACTCCTTGCTATTTAGCCCTTGTCTTACTGTGTTTAATGTTGATATAGACCACTGTTCTCTTTTGCGCCTTTTCAGTTCAAGGTCCCCCCTCTTATACTGCCATGTATTTGTTCTAGTATGAACCATCTGATCTCTGTGCAGCCAAAACGTTCTACCAGTGATGCATTAACCGTATAATTCTTAATTGCTGATTTATGTTCGCTGACAGAACTCTAAGCTCTCTTGCAGTCTCCCCTACATAGCCTAAGCCGCATGGGTGGATCAATAGGTACACAATTTTCCCGTTCTACAGTTGTTCAGTTCTTTGGGGTGACTGTCTAGCCATTAATTGAAATACGTTTCTTAATAATGTACATAGGGCAAATAGCACATCTCCCACATTTATTGTTTTTTCCTGAGCCAACATCGTTGTATTCTCTTCCATAGCCAATCTCTTTTGGCTCTCTTCCATCTCCATGGATAGCTTTTACTCCTCTAAGGTTTTTTTCTCTCAAGGCCTTCTCCCTCTCCAATTTGAGCTTAGCCAACTCCAATTTGAAATTTCTCTCCTCCCTTATGTCCTACAGCTCCTCTTAGGACAGGTCTTTGTATGGCACAGTGCTCCCGGCTCTGAAAGGAACCCCTATTCCTTGAAATAAGTTGCCCTCCTCCTCCACAGATAGCAGCCGAAGGCCTCCTCTTAGACCCTGGTTAAAATCCTCCTCCTCATCCAGCTCTTTTTCTGCCTCACCCTCCTCTGGGGTCTCAATCAATGCAGCTGGGCTTCTGCCCAAGTTCTCTGTCCCTTTTGCAGATCTACATTCCTGATGGGGCTCTTTATAGGAAGCCCAGAATTTTTACAGAAAACCTTGAGAAGAGCCACAGTGTAACCCTCAATTTTGGCCACCTCAAACTTCATGAATTAGAGTAACAAATACAGAACCTCTATGATTTAGAGTACAAAGCAAACATTTCAATCAGGGAGAAATACAAAATTAAAAATGGCAATTGAAGAGAGTAGGGATAAAAATGCCAATGGGATCAAAGACAATTGATTCGTATTGATCTAGATGCGAGTAGTAGTGTACACCAAATTACTAAAAGGTACTGCACAAACATAAGTCATATCCTGATCACTGATCACCAATATAAGAAATGAGGTCTCTAGTTGGCAGAGGTGTGTACCCTGTCCAAGTTGGGACAACAATCCTAGTCAAGGTAAGTTAGATACTCAACCTAACTTAACCTTTGCTCACCCTCAGGTATTGTGGCACAAAGCAGTCAGGATTCATTTAAGAGGCAGTGTTTAAGGAATTTGTGCAAAACTTAAATTAATGTAACACAGTGAAAACACCCCAAAAAGAAGAATAAAGAATATGTATCTGAGGAAAACAAAACCAAAACAGAAACTCCAATCAGTAAAAGTAGAAATGTGATGTTTTAAAGTTTTAATCCAAAATCAGTGCTTAGAGTTCAATAGCGCTAAAAGGTTACTTGAGGTTGTGCTAGCCCAGGGTAAATCGAAACTACCAGGCCAACTGCGATGGAGGGCAGGCTGGCGATATGACCCACACAGTACCCACTGAAAAAGTACCTTGTATGGAGCCAGCATCGGCATCAAGGACTCCTTGCATCAGTCCTTATTCATGAATTTGGGTTGATTTGTCAATGTCGAGCTTCACAGTCGGTTTCGAAGGGTCAGCGCTGCATCAGAGTTGAGTCTCACAGTGGCATCTTTAGATTGATGCTGCATCGTTGTCGAACCTTGCAGTCGAGACTCATGCCTTCATTGAAATGGCAGTGCATTGGCGTCAGAGGTCACTGTGTTGGTTCCGATTGGTGCACTGGGGTCATTGTGATGATTTTTGTAGAAAACAGCTGCAAGCCCTTGGTGAAACATGGGTTCAAGTATGAAGAGAGCAGGTCCAGTCCCTCTCACTCCCAGGCAAGAAGCAACAGGCAGCAGGCCAACACAGCAAAGCAGTTAGCAAAGTGGAAGTCCCTCCTGCAGCACAGCAGCTCTTCTTCAAGGCTGTCCTTGTTTTTTACAAAGTTCTGATTTGGTGATGTGAGGGGTCCAGTACTCATATCCAAATCTGCCTTTGAAGTGGGGGGAAACATCAAAGAGGCCTTTGAAGATCACAAGGTCCATGCTTGTCCTGCCTGCTTCTAGACTCACAACAGGGGGGTATGCAGCTCTTTGTTTGGATGCTGTGGTTATTGGGTTTGCGAGGAGCACTCCGTTATATTCAAATTATATTATAGTAATCTAATGGTGCTGTGATTAATAAGGATAGTCACTCCTTAATGTTAAATGATCAGTTATGAACTTACATTTTGAAATGTCATTTTTTTCAGATTGTCCCCTGATGAAGGTACCGGTTCGGTGGCGAAATGCATTGGGCTCAACATAAGTTTTGTGAATAAGTTATAATGCAAAATGAAATGAAGTAACAGTGTAAATAATGTGTTCTTGTCAAATGTAATTGTTGTAAATCAAAATTGGTTTGAATATTGAATATATCGAGAGAGAAAAAAGGTTAAAAATCATTAGTGAAATCAAAATAAACTGAGAAAAACAGTGAAATGTGATTTAGATTGAATATGTGAAAGAGAGATTAAATAAGGTGCGGAGCACCGAGTGAACAGTGCGTGATTAGATGGGCTATTACACACATCATAACTGCTCTTTGTTTGGAGACAGGCACAGCCCTATTCAGGTGCAAGTATCCGCTCTTCCCTCCCAATCTATCTCAAGAAGGCCTATCAACCTGGTGATGGGCCTTCAGGATGCAACGGTCACACCCCAGCTTCCTTGGTGTGTGACTCTGTCGAGGAAATGCACAAAGCCCAGCTGTCACCCAACACAAATGTGCATTCAGAGAGAAGCATAGGCACAGAATGGTTAAAGAGAGAAAATGCAAACTTTCTAAAAGTGCCATTTTCAGACTTACAATTTGAAATCCAACTTCACCATAAATTGTGATTTTAAATTGTGTATCCAGAGACACCAAGCTCCAAATCTATATATTTTTCCAATTGGAAATGACAATTAAAAATGTGTTAAGGCAAACCCAATGTTAACCTATTGGACAGAAAGATCTAGCAGTAGTAAAAAACAAATGTAACAGTTTTTCACCACAAGGACATGTACAACTCAAAGGTAAATGTCCTAACATTTAAATGTACTGCCCATACCCATAGGGATGCCTAGAGCCTACATTCGGCCGAAATATATGTAATAAAAGACACGTTTTGAACATTAAAAGTAGGTTAGTTGGCCAAGTCCTAATGGCAGATTAAAATGCACCCTCAAGCTCGTCAGTGGCAGGCCTGAGACATATTTAAAGGCCACTGAAGTGGATGGCACCATTAGGGCTGCAGAACCACTAGTAGAACTTAATTTACATGTCCTGGGTACATATAGAGCACTGCATTAGGGATGTATAGGTAGAATAAATATGCCAATTGTGGATAAGCCCATGTCATCATGTTTTAAGTCCAGAGCATATGCACTTTTGCACTGGTTAGCAGTAATCAAGTGCCCAGAATTCTGAACCCAACAAGGCACATGCAATCTCTTGAAAGCAGCCAAGGTTAATTGCAGAGATTCCTGGTGTAAGTTGCTTTAAAAGAGGGAACAGGCAAAGGCAAAAAGAGAATGGGAGAGGTCCCTGTAGGCAAATCTAAATGACACATTGCTAACCAAAGATAATAAAGCTTTTTAGAAAACTGCAGTATATATTAGGGAAACCAATCGGAACTTAGAATTATGTGTTCCACCCCACCACTTGGTTACCCACTTTACTAACCTCTATTGAGGTGGTAGTGGTTATGCACAGGAGGGCTTAGATCTGCCCTTTGATTAGGAATACATTACGTGAAGTGAGTCGAGTAAGTTTGAATTTGGGCAAAGCAAAACAAGGTCAGCTATCAACTTCTACTCAGTAGAAAGAGCACCAGGGCCAGATACAATTCCCAATAAGATATATTTGGCCAGTGTGGAAATATTGCTATTGTATATCAATTATCTGTCCCATTCCATCTTGTTAGATGGTCCAGACAGAATACCGGGCGATCTCTGGAAACATGAGAACCTCTTTTGGGCCTTGTATATTAATTTGCTCAGCAACAAGATCTTAAGAGGAGCTCCAATTCCCGAGACCTGGTGGGGCGCAGAAATTGTCACTATTTTTAAGAAGGGAGACAGATTCAATCCATCGCACTACAGACCTATTAGTCTGATAGATGTGCTCCAAAAAATATTCTCCCGACAACTGTTGAGTAGGCTGAATATTTGGATCGAGGAAAATTCTATTTTTACAAAATACCAGGCAGGTTTTAGAGCTAGAATTAGTACGGTGGACCAGGTTTTCAGATTTGTATGCTTAATTTGGAAATATATTAACATAAGGAATTCCCACTTATATGTCGCTTTTGTGGATCTCAGGGTGGCCTTTGAACTGGTCCCGAGGGGGAAATTATGAAAATCACTAAGGGACATGGGTGTCCCAGGTGATATCCTTTACCAACTGATCAGGCTGCATGAGGGAAATTATGCAAGAGTGAGGTGGGGACCCAATGGAGAGTTAACAGAGAGAATAGACATAAAGAGAGGTGTTAGGCAAGGTTGCGTTTTGGCGCCAATCCTCTTCTCTCTATATGTAAATGACATCCCAGACACCCTCTTGGGCTGCGAGCATGACTCTCCCAAGCTGTGTGGTCAAGCCGTTCCGGCATTATTATTTGCGAGTGACACGATTTTAATCTCACAGACCCCTAAAAGCCTACAAAACTTGTTGAATAAATTTCAGTTATATTGTATAGACAAAAGCCTTGAAATTAATTCTTCCAAAACTAAGTTTATGGCGATCAGCCCTCACAAAGGTTTTAATAAAACTTTTAGTGTAAATAACGAAAAGATTGAACACGTCCCAAATTTTCAATATCTGGGTATCACCCTTGATACTAAAATTAATTGGAAGCCACAAATTGAAAAATCGAGGCTATTATTAACACAAATCCAAGCCCCCAAAATTAGGAAGCATAAGAATAGCTTTGTTAGAGCAGTCTCACCAGCAATTGAGCTATTTAAGTACAAAGCTCAATTGGCTACTTTGTACGGGGCAGAATTGTGGGGCCATGTAAGCAGAGATACCTTTTCTGTACAAGAAAACAGCTTTTCTAGACAACTTTTAGCTGTTCCAGGTTGTACTCCCTTAATCCCCTTATTTTGGGATCTGAACATACGTCCTTCTGATGATCATGCCTCTCTACGCCCCTTGTTATACTGGGTCCGCCTGTGGTCTGCTGATGAGTTAGTGGACTATAGAGAAGCACTAAAGGAAATAATGTAAATAAAGAACATTACCCGGTTCTCGTGGTTAGTGCACATTGAAAATTGTTTTTTAAAATTGGGCCTATACAACTTCTGGACAGATCCTGATTCCCTTACTAACCTCTCTAAAAAATTGCTCAACGCAAGGTATTGGGAATATATCCACAGCTGTATATTACAAAATCCTAATATTGGAAGACTGACCCTTACATTCCTTGATGTTAAAACTGAAAGTAAATTCGAATTCTTCACGGGCGAAATTCTGCCCGCAATGGCAAAATCATTGTACCTAAAGTATCTGAAAATTAAATCTAGAACATCTAAGTGGGTGTGTGATAAGGCCCCATAGCAAATCCCAAATCTGATATGTGCGAACTGTGTGATATAGGTACTAGGGAAGATGAGGCTCATGTCTTATTTCTCTGTCAAGGGAAAAAGGGGAAAGGCTGGGTCCTGTCCCTGGCCGGCTGGACCACTCTTATTAAACAAACAAAACAAGTGCCGGACAGTATCAATCGATAGACACAAGTACACACCTAGTATAATGAATTGCTAGGCTGACAAACCATTTGTGTTTAGTCACTTGTATTTTTATGAAAAAAAGATTGTGAAAAAATGCATTAGCATCAAAGAGTTCACACCGCATTTACAGGGGTTCACAAATACATTGAAAAAACCATAAACAATACATTAAATCAAAACATACACATATAACAATTGTGATGACAATAAATATAGACAACTGTGTAATGCCTCAAGAAATTCTCTTTGTTGAGGCACCAATCCTGGATGCAAAATGAACAAGTGGACAGCTGAGATGACAAACTAGCCTACTTGTTTTTACCACCGCTAGATACACATAAATAGGTTTATCAAATGGTGCAAAAATAGGAAATCACAAAACTATGCAGCAATGTAGAATTGTGTATGAATTTTATTCCTATTGTGCCCTGATGATTCAGTATCTGGGTGGAGCAGGACGCCGACGCGTTTCGAACCCGTTCAGTAATTAAAGGGTTCTCCTCAGGACAAGGATTGGGGAGGTCGTTGTCGCTGAAATTTAAATTAAAAACATGGTATCAATGGAAAGCTGACTGCTACCTCGCTGAAACTCAACCACTATGAAAGAATAAGCAAATACCTTATGCTGGAAAATATCAGGATGCTACCTGTGAAAAAGACGGTATATGCCCTAGTTAGTCTCTGTTGTTTGGAAAACACTCTGAGCCACCATATACATAAAAGGAACTTGGCTTGTAGGCACGTACCTTGATGTTAAATGTACATGCACCTGTCCGGAATACCCAAGTGCCCGGAATCACTCAATGCGCCTGAGGAAATTAAAACAAAGTATCACCATCCCCACTGGACTGCCTTTGTATGCGTTTAAGCGCGTGACTGTCCATCACAAAGTATGCCTACTCAGTCCTACCTTTGTTGTAGGAGTTAAGTTCCAAACTCGGGCACGAGCGGCAGCCGCCGCGGAGGTTCGTAAACTGAAACCCAAAGGGAATGCAGGGATTAGGAACGAGCTAGGGTCTCGCTCACTCGAACTGTCTGCAATTTGTTTAAAAAGTTTTTATGAGCGGACTTACGTTTTGGACGATGGATCAAAGCTGTGAGTCAGGCAACCGGCGGTGAGAAACTGACAACGCGGGTGCAGAGGGGGCGTGTCCCTGTGTATTTAACGCGTGATGCGTGTGAGACGGCCTGATGGAACGCGTGATGCGTGTAAAACGGCCTGCTGGGACATGTAGTCCACTATGTACTTACTATTATTATTCCTCCCGTGTCTGCTACACACGGAGATGGAACAAACTCAGCAAGGAGAATATTATCAATGTTGGAGGGGCAGAGAGGGTTCAGAGGCAAGCATGGGAGTTAGGGTTAAGATGAGTGATCTCTTAGTAAAAGTGAGGCGCATATTCGCTCAGAGGTTCAGGGGGGAGTGGCTCAGTGAGACAGGGGACTCCCCTGGGGACCCTGATAAGAAGTTGGCAAATGGCGACTGTTCTGCGCAGTTGTTCAGATACGTCAGCATATTAACTGCATGATTACACAGACACATGAGTAGCAAACGGCACAGACAAGCAATCGCTGCGGGCACGCTGTCTACAGATTACTCAGTTCATTGAGGTCGTTCAGTCCGACCATGGCAGTGTTGAACCTCAGAATGAGGTAAGCCTCTTTTTGAGCAAGGCGTACATCTGGATCCCCGCCTGCTCCTGGAGTGTTCTTGATATTTGCTAGGATCGTCCATTTCAAGTCATTAGATGAGTGTTCTTTTCGTAGAAAGTGGGATACCAAGGGTGCTGTCAGGACTTTGTTATTTATCCTCGATCGATGCTGGATAATCCGTTGGCGCACTTCCTGGGTCGTTTTGCCAATGTAGACCTTACCACACGGGCAGGTGATGGCGTATACTGCATACTTTGTCTTACAGTTCGTAAAGTTGTTATGACGCCAGTGTTTTTGGCCGTCCGTGAACAGGGTACCTTCTGTTGTTAAGTTGCACACTGAACATGTCCCACATTTACGGTGGCCCATTACCGGGCCCATGTTGAAGAGGGTTCCTTGTGTTTCTTTTTTCACGACACCCCTTGTGGACGAGATTTGTTGTCCGATACTTCTGTTTTTTTTGAGTGCAAAAAGAGGTTTGCCAATGTCTGGTAGGATTTCCTCAATGAGATGCCAGTTATTTCGAATTATTTTCTGTACTGGGTTAGTGTGGGGCCCAAAGGTGGAGACACAGACCATTCTCTCGACATTAGACTTCTCTCGTTTTTGTAGGAGGTGCTCTCGAGGTGTCCATCTTGCCCTCTTCATGGATTGTTTCAGCAGTTTTGTCGGATAGCCTCGTGCCTTCAGCTTATTGGTCAGATTTTCTCCGTGAGTGGTTAAGTCTTCCATTCTCGAACAGTTCCTTCTTACCCGTAAATACTGGCCGTACGGAAGATTGTTCTTCAAGCTCTTCGGGTGGAAACTTGCATAGTGGAGCGCGTTGTTCCTATCCGTTTTTTTCTGGAATAGTGTGGACTTCAGGCCTTCTGGTGTAGATTTAATCTCCACGTCAAGGAAGGGCATCGATCTGCAGTCATATGCCAGACTGAACTTTATGTCTGGACTGCGATTATTCAGCCACTGATGGAACTCTTCGAGGGCTTCTGATGTGCCATTCCAGATGCACCACACATCATCTATGTACCTGAGCCACTGCCCAATGTGGGCTCCATATGGGTTGTTATTATAAACAAATCTTTCCTCATATTGGGCCATATAGAGTATAGCCATTTCTGGGGCGAAGGGACACCCCATTGCCGATCCTTTTATCTGTAGAAACATTTCATCCTCAAATATGAAGAAGTTCTTTTTAAGGGCAAGGGACGCCAGATTGACAATCAGTTCGGTGGGCACTCTGTGCGGCCGAGGTCTGGAGTTGAGGTACAGTTCTATTACATCCACTCCATCCTGCTGTGGAATTTGGGTGTATAAAGAAGATACATCCATAGTTACCAGGAGTTGGGTGTTTGGATCGAATTCAACTCCCTCAACCTTGGTTAAGAAATCCATGGTGTCTCGAAGAAAAGATGGAACTTTGATGGTGAACTCCTTCAGGAAGACATCCACAAACTTGGAGATTGGCTCCAGCACAGAGTCACAGCCCGAAACTATCGGGCGGCCTGGTGGTACACTGGGGTCTTTATGCACCTTCGGAAGGAAATACAAATATGGAGTGCGTGGGAAGCGCTTTACAAGAAATTCAGCTTCTTTGGGGCCAATGATCCCATTGTCTCTTGCGTCTTTCACAATCCGAGAGATTTCATGGGTAATCTCAGCCGTGGGATCTTGTGTTATAAGGCGGTACCAGTTGGTGTTGTCTTATCTTCTTTGAATGAGCTTGAAAAGAAAAGAAGATACATACCAAAGAATCTTTCCAAAGATCAGAGACAAGCCATCACCACCCTGAAGAACCAGCAGGAAGCTGTAATCAGACCGGCAGACAAGGGCGGCGCTGTCGTCCTGTGGTCGAAAGACCTGTATAAATCTGAAGGAAGGAATCACGTATACAACACCAACTGGTACCGCCTTATAACACAAGATCCCACGGCTGAGATTACCCATGAAATCTCTCGGATTGTGAAAGACGCAAGAGACAATGGGATCATTGGCCCCAAAGAAGCTGAATTTCTTGTAAAGCGCTTCCCACGCACTCCACATTTGTATTTCCTTCCGAAGGTGCATAAAGACCCCAGTGTACCACCAGGCCGCCCGATAGTTTCGGGCTGTGACTCTGTGCTGGAGCCAATCTCCAAGTTTGTGGATGTCTTCCTGAAGGAGTTCACCATCAAAGTTCCATCTTTTCTTCGAGACACCATGGATTTCTTAACCAAGGTTGAGGGAGTTGAATTCGATCCAAACACCCAACTCCTGGTAACTATGGATGTATCTTCTTTATACACCCAAATTCCACAGCAGGATGGAGTGGATGTAATAGAACTGTACCTCAACTCCAGACCTCGGCCGCACAGAGTGCCCACCGAACTGATTGTCAATCTGGCGTCCCTTGCCCTTAAAAAGAACTTCTTCATATTTGAGGATGAAATGTTTCTACAGATAAAAGGATCGGCAATGGGGTGTCCCTTCGCCCCAGAAATGGCTATACTCTATATGGCCCAATATGAGGAAAGATTTGTTTATAATAACAACCCATATGCAGCCCACATTGGGCAGTGGCTCAGGTACATAGATGATGTGTGGTGCATCTGGAATGGCACATCAGAAGCCCTCGAAGAGTTCCATCAGTGGCTGAATAATCGCAGTCCAGACATAAAGTTCAGTCTGGCATATGACTGCAGATCGATGCCCTTCCTTGACGTGGAGATTAAATCTACACCAGAAGGCCTGAAGTCCACACTATTCCAGAAAAAAACGGATAGGAACAACGCGCTCCACTATGCAAGTTTCCACCCGAAGAGCTTGAAGAACAATCTTCCGTACGGCCAGTATTTACGGGTAAGAAGGAACTGTTCGAGAATGGAAGACTTTACCACTCACGGAGAAAATCTGACCAATAAGCTGAAGGCACGAGGCTATCCGACAAAACTGCTGAAACAATCCATGAAGAGGGCAAGATGGACACCTCGAGAGCACCTCCTACAAAAACGAGAGAAGTCTAATGTCGAGAGAATGGTCTGTGTCTCCACCTTTGGGCCCCACACTAACCCAGTACAGAAAATAATTCGATATAACTGGCATCTCATTGAGGAAATCCTACCAGACATTGGCAAACCTCTTTTTGCACTCAAAAAAAACAGAAGTATCGGACAACAAATCTCGTCCACAAGGGGTGTCGCGAAAAAAGAAACACAAGGAACCCTCTTCAACATGGGCCCGGTAATGGGCCACCGTAAATGTGGGACATGTTCAGTGTGCAACTTAACAACAGAAGGTACCCTGTTCACGGACGGCCAAAAACACTGGCGTCATAACAACTTTACGAACTGTAAGACAAAGTATGCAGTATACGCCATCACCTGCCCGTGTGGTAAGGTCTACATTGGCAAAACGACCCAGGAAGTGCGCCAACGGATTATCCAGCATCGATCGAGGATAAATAACAAAGTCCTGACAGCACCCTTGGTATCCCACTTTCTACGAAAAGAACACTCATCTAATGACTTGAAATGGACGATCCTAGCAAATATCAAGAACACTCCAGGAGCAGGCAGGGATCCAGATGTACGCCTTGCTCAAAAAGAGGCTTACCTCATTCTGAGGTTCAACACTGCCATGGTCGGACTGAACGACCTCAATGAACTGAGTAATCTGTAGACAGCGTGCCCGCAGCGATTGCTTGTCTGTGCCGTTTGCTACTCATGTGTCTGTGTAATCATGCAGTTAATATGCTGACGTATCTGAACAACTGCGCAGAACAGTCGCCATTTGCCAACTTCTTATCAGGGTCCCCAGGGGTGTCCCCTGTCTCACTGAGCCACTCCCCCCTGAACCTCTGAGCGAATATGCGCCTCACTTTTACTAAGAGATCACTCATCTTAACCCTAACTCCCATGCTTGCCTCTGAACCCTCTCTGCCCCTCCAACATTGATAATATTCTCCTTGCTGAGTTTGTTCCATCTCCGTGTGTTGCAGACACGGGAGGAATAATAATAGTAAGTACATAGTGGACTACATGTCCCAACAGGCCGTTTTACACGCATCACGCGTTCCATCAGGCTGTCTCACACGCATCACGCGTTAAATACACAGGGACACGCCCCCTCTGCACCCGCGTTGTCAGTTTCTCACCGCCGGTTGCCTGACTCACAGCTTTGATCCATCGTCCAAAACGTAAGTCCGCTCATAAAAACTTTTTAAACAAATTGCAGACAGTTCGAGTGAGCAAGACCCTAGCTCGTTTCTAATCCCTGCATTCCCTTTGGGTTTCAGTTTACGAACCTCTGCGGCGGCTGCTGCTCGTGCCCGAGTTTGGAACTTAACTCCTACAACAAAGGTAGGACTGAGTAGGCATACTTTGTGATGGACAGTCACGCGCTTAAACGCATACAAAGGCAGTCCAGTGGGGATGGTGATACTTTGTTTTAATTTCCTCAGGCGCATTGAGTGATTCCGGGCACTTGGGTATTCCGGACAGGTGCATGTACATTTAACATCAAGGTACGTGCCTACAAGCCAAGTTCCTTTTATGTATATGGTGGCTCAGAGTGTTTTCCAAACAACAGAGACTAACTAGGGCATATACCGTCTTTTTCACAGGTAGCATCCTGATATTTTCCAGCATAAGGTATTTGCTTATTCTTTCATAGTGGTTGAGTTTCAGCGAGGTAGCAGTCAGCTTTCCATTGATACCATGTTTTTAATTTAAATTTCAGCGACAACGACCTCCCCAATCCTTGTCCTGAGGAGAACCCTTTAATTACTGAACGGGTTCGAAACGCGTCGGCGTCCTGCTCCACCCAGATACTGAATCATCAGGGCACAATAGGAATAAAATTCATACACAATTCTACATTGCTGCATAGTTTTGTGATTTCCTATTTTTGCACCATTTGATAAACCTATTTATGTGTATCTAGCGGTGGTAAAAACAAGTAGGCTAGTTTGTCATCTCAGCTGTCCACTTGTTCATTTTGCATCCAGGATTGGTGCCTCCACAAAGAGAATTTCTTGAGGCATTACACAGTTGTCTATATTTATTGTCATCACAATTGTTATATGTGTATGTTTTGATTTAATGTATTGTTTATGGTTTTTTCAATGTACTTGTGAACCCCTGTAAATGCGGTGTGAACTCTTAGATGCTAATGCATTTTTTCACAATCTTTTTTTCATAAAAATACAAGTGACTAAACACAAATGGTTTGTCAGCCTAGCAATTCATTATACTAGGTGTGTACTTGTGTCTATCGATTGATACTGTCCGGCACTTGTTTTGTTTGTTTATTTCTCTGTCATGCATATCTGCAAGCTAGGAAAAAGTGGATTAAACCCATTTGCCTCCTTTTAGGCTTTCGGAAAATTAAAGATGGGGAAAGAGTGTTCAAGGGGGACACATAACAGACTATAGTATTTAGTCTGAGTCGTTTTTTCAAAATGTAACAGGATTGTACTAACAAGAAATTAATCGGTTTTAAACTTAACTCACTGAATGGTAATTGGTCAAGCAAATGGTCGTGTATCAAAGTCACTCTTATACTTTTAAGTTTTAACTTCTCCTTGTATAATGTTTACAGATTGTTATGATCTGGATACTTATTTACCGTACTACTTTTATTATACTAGTTCCTGGTATCTTTTAAGTCTTTTTAGATTGTATTTATTTATTTATTTTTAAAATATGTACTACCTCGATCGATGAATTTACATTGTGTTTGTAAGATTTTCCATTCTGTCAAAATTATGTGCCTAGAAACTGTGCAGATATCTTATGCATGTTTGTACTAAGCTTTATTTTTTATTGGTACCTTATCCTATTTTATGATGAATGTATAAATATGCACTGTGTTCTTTTATGGTTGTCTTAACCGAAATAAAGAAATAAAGAAAGATATGGTGATCCCACCCTCCTGGAAACTGGTGAGAAAATTCCAAATCTTAAAAATAAGTACTGCATTGACCCAGGCAACTATCGGCAAATCAGCCTGATAGATGCGGTACAAAAAAATATTTGTGTAAAAAAGTGCTTGCCCATCTGCAAAAGTGGCTAGAAGTTTAAGAAGTATTATATGAATTCCAGGCAGGCTTTAGAAGTAAGGTTAACACTATAGACTAGGTGTTCAGCTTTAAATGAAAGAATGAGCTATATGAGATAAAGCCACCAGCTAAATCCACACAGTATAAGGTCTTACACATTTAGTTTAAAACAGCACATGGTAAGGAGAGTGAGAAGTAGAAGAATAAAACTAAGAAAACTGTGTGTAATTATGCTGATGCTCGATGTGATAAGAAACCACAGAGATGGAGAAAATCTACAGTTATGGGGAATAGACTGTATTCAGAAAAGATGATCAGGAAACTGCGAAGAAATCACATACAGAGAGTGATTTAGGTAATAACATTTCTGATGTATTGTTAGTGTAGTGTAGTTCCTAGTTTCCCACTAGGCCCTGCGCATTGGAATAACATAAACAGTAGTATCGACGTAGAAGTCCGGATCTTCCAGGCCTCTACTGACTATGCTAAACTCAATTGGGTTTGTTACCAACTAGCTCAGAGGTCACTGGAAACTTTCTTCTCTGCATAGGAAGTGATCACTTCCCATGCAGAGAAGAAAGTTTCCAGTGACCTCTGAGCTAGTTGGTAACAAACCCAATTAAGTTTAGCATAGTCAGTGGAGGCCTGGAATATCCGCAGTTCCACGTCGATACTACTGTTTATGTTATTCCAACGCGCAGGGCCTAGTGGGAAACTAGGAACTACACTACAAGGAAACCTTCAGTTGATGAGGATACTTCAGGATTTCGACCGGACCATATATCTCATAGTCTGTTTTCTCCCATACTACCCCACCAGGTATTGGAATTGCTGTGACATTTACTGTTGACAGTTCTCTTTTCTTCACGTGGGATGATCTGTGTGGTTTCAGGACTAGGTTGATGTTCTGACTTGCTGTGTCCATTCAATTGTAATAAACTTTCCTAAAATTAAAACTAAAATTAGGCATAGTAGGAGTATGAATACCCCTGAAATAATCCAATGCTCAATCAACGGTGAATCCAGATATAATTCTTTGATTTGTTGAAGGAGTCCTGTTGTATTTTCTTTAGAATACTTTTTTGTTTCTGGCATCACTTCGGGGTCGTTTTGATCTTCAGAGAAGTTGTCGAAGTTGATGAAATAACCAGAGGCAATTCTGTCAATTGATGGGATTGTTCTTTCAATCTGTCTCTCCGTAGCACTTTCTGATGCCACATTAGTGTAGACTGGTGTTGTTTCTTGACGAACTGTTTCAATCTGTGTCTCAAGAGGCACGAGTTCCATGGCATTATTGCATAGTCCTTCATTGTGCACTGCAGGCTGATCGAATGTGATTAGTCTTTCAGTTTGAACCTCTTGGATTGTTGCAAGTTTGGGTATTCTGTTGTTTCTTGGGAGTCCACTGGGCCTACTGTTGATTATAGGCCACATGCTTGTGGTTTTACCAGATCGATGGACACGACTCTGTTCTCCTTTTTACCAGCAAGGGGCGGTAGCACAACTGATCTTGTTCCGGTGACTGCCAAGACAGGTACTGCTTTTCTGTAAGAAGGCCCAAATTCCTTCTTCACCGCGATCTTTTCTCTGACTAGATCCCCAATCTTTGGAATCCAGACAGGCCTTGCTGGGGCTGTTGCTGGTGGTGCCTCATCAGTGGTAGATGGCTGTTGCTTTAACTTTATGTTGCTTAAGGATTTTCTTGTTTCGTTCAGTTCCTGTAAAACAGCCAAACGATCCTTTACATCAAAGTCTGTTGTTTTTTCTTGTACCACTGACATCTGACTATCGAGGTCCTGAATGTTCATTCTAATTCCGAACAATAGTTCGTATGGGCTGAAACCTTTTAGAGAATTTCTTGGCAAGTTATTAAGACTAGTCTGGACACTTATTAAATGTTTGACCCACCCAGCGCCTGAACCTAATACCTTTGCCGTTATAGATCGCTTTATGTCCCGGTTTTTTCTTTCAACCACACTATTCCCTTCGGGGTGCAACGGACAAGAATACCGCAACCCAATTCCCATCCTGGCCATGGCCTCCTTATAAGCTCGAGAGCTGAAAGCAGGACCCTGGTCAGAATGGAACGTGGTAATTGCGTATGTGCCGATAAAGACTCGCAAATCTTTTATAACCGTTCTAGCGTCAGCCAAGCGCTGGAGGCCACATTTTTTAAGTGTGTTTAGCCTTAACTGTGTACAATGGGTCGCGATTCTCTTGTTTGATTGCGCAGATAGATCGCCTTATGCTGTCTAGCAGGGATCCTGAAACTACACTGGCCTGTTCATCACTGAGATCTCTGTTGCAGTTTTCACAATTTTGAGCAAAACATTGAATATCTATGCTCATTCCTGGCCACCAGTACTCTGATTGTAATTCTTTCAGAGACTGTTTAATTGTTTGATGTCTCAGACCCAACCCCATATGTGCTTCCAGTAAGAGGAAGCCCCTCCTGCTCCTGTTTGGAATTACTCTGTCCCCCACTCCAGGGATTCGAGCAAAAGGAACGGAGTTTGCATCGATTACGTATGCATAATTGAGTGGATAGTTCACGGGTAGTGCTGCACAGTCGCCTTTTACGGTCGTTTTTACTGCCAGCATGGTTTCCCCGTCTATGTATTTTTCTGTACGCTTTTTTGTGGCTACGGAAGCCGGTTTTGTTGCTTCCGCTGTGGCTGTATTAGCCAATGAATTCCCTGCAACGTGAACGCCATCACGTTGAAGACTCTGTGCGTGAATCACGTGAGTCTTTTGTAGTTCTTTGTGTAAAAGAGCTACCTGTTTCCAGAGCATTTTATGCTTTATTGTGCCACCTTTTGCATCTTTGAAACCATTTTCCACCCAATTCTGCAAGTATTCATTATAAGATTGTACGCAATAAAAAGAATCGCACACTATTAGTGTGGGGAATTCGCGATCGGTATTTTCTAGCGCCATCTTAAATGCTACTAATTCAGCTTGTTGAGCCGAGCAATCTCCTAGAGATTGTGTTTTGGTGACCATTGGTCTAAATTTACCTTTGTGCCAGCGACCTTTAACAATCGCGCACGCAGCACTGTAAGCTTGCTTACCCCCAACTGCGGGTTGTGCCGATCCGTCAGTATATATAATACTTCCGTATTCTTCGAGAGGCAGGATTTCAATTGGCAGAGGACATTCATATTCATACTGTAAAAATTCCTGTGTTTTTAAGTTAGGATCAAATTCGTAAACCACGTCTGTTGCAGAAAGAGAATTAACCCACTGAATCCATCTCGGATGCAAAGCTTTAGCATTTGGAATGCTTGCTTTAGTTACCGCTTCTAAAGCCGGTATAGGTGTTACGATTACTATTCGTTTACCTTGTGCTAGGGGCCTTTCTTTTGCTACAGCAGTCTGAACCGCAGTTAGAATTTTCTCAGTTGAACTGAATTTTATTTCAGCCTTTGTGTACAAATGTGATTTGTAAGCTATTGGTACCTTTTCTCCCTCATTAGAGGTCAGGTACGTGAATCCGCATCTTCCTGGGATGACTCGGATTACAAGATCACGTGTGTTGTCACGTGTATCTAATTTAGTTTTTGCTAACATGTCTGTTTGCAGTGATCTCAAAATTCCTGTGTGTTTTTGAGTCCAATTGATTTGTTTAAAATCAGGTTTAATTAGTTCGTAGAGTGGTTTAACCCTCTCTGCGTAATTTAGAATGTATGTTCTTCCGAAATTCAGAAAACCTAGTATGGATTGTAAATTCTTCAGCGTTTTTGGAGCTTGGAGTACAGCGCACTTCTCTAAGAATTTGTCCGCTAGGCTTTTCCCTTCACTTGATAATTCGTACCCTAAAAATAGTACTGTCAGATGGGCAATTCGGGACTTTTTAAAGTTGAATTTGTAACCCTCTGCTGCGAACCCAAGTATAATGGTGTTCACTCTTTTCAAGTGAGTATCCAAGTCGTCGTCTGTGAGATAGATATCATCTACGTAAGACAATGCCTCATCATCATATATTTGTAGTAACTCTGTTACTCTAGCTGAGAATAATCCTGGGCTGTTCTTGAACCCCTGTGGGAGTCGACAGAATTTTTTCTGCGACCCAAATGCAGAGAAAGCAGTCAAATATCTGCTTTCTGGTGCAATGTTTTGACAAAAGAAACCATTAAATATGTCTAATGTCGTTTTATATTTTTTCCTAACTATGTTATTCATTAGGGCTGCACTATGCGAGTTTTGTACTGCAAAAGTTTTGCAACATGTATTAAGGTGTCTGTAGTCCAAAACTAGACGATATGAATTGTCTGGCTTGGAGACAGGAAACAAAGGATTGTTCATTTGAGAGGTGCATGTTTCAATCACCCCCTGGTATTCAAGTTGATCTAATATCTCCCTGACTTGTTTTTTAGCTTCTTGCTTTATGGGATACTGCCGTTGGGCAGCTGGTTCACTTTTTAATTGGATTTTGTGAGGAGTTGAGTCCTCATCCCATCCTACATGATTCTTATACAATGCAGGTGCCTGGGCCACTGCCCATTTCCTTGCATATGTATATTTTTTATGAATCGGAATGTGATTCGAGAAGGCAGGCATAATCACTTCTTCGCCACGAGGGCACTCCCTGACAAACTCCGGGGGCCAATCTTTTTCAGCTAACAGAATATCGTAGCCTTTTGAGAGCTTATCCCAAAATAGACCTCTTATTTTCCTAGTCTTATCACCCTCTGTACGCAATGTTATTTCGTATATTTTATGGGGCTCGCTAAGTCTGGTGTCGGCAGTTTCAACCTGAATGTATTCATTCGTGTCCACTGTCTCCAGATGACTCATCAAGATCTTGCGCGCTATACTGATTTCTGCTGCACTGTCCAACATTGTCAATGCCCACTCCCCGTTTTTCAACTGTGTCCTCAGTATTCTCGGCATGGTTGATTACTCTAATACTGGCTACCTTCTTTTGAGCAGGTTCCTTGTCTTTGGACTTGGTGTGCTCTCCTGGGTCTGACCGTCCTCTTCTTTCCGAATTCTGTGGAAAAGATTGAGAGGGACGTGTATCAATACTTTGATATCTATCAGGTTTTTTCAGATTATCCCTATTTCTAAGGTTATATCTTTTCTCAGAGGGCTCCTTCTGGGGAGACTGGCATTCTCGAGTCGGAGTTCTTTCCCTCCGTCGAGGAGACCTTCCTCTGGACTGGAAAACTTTTTCCTTGGGAGTGGATTGTTTATTTCCATCCCAGCTCTTTTTAGGAGTGTTTGAATTATTTTTAATAAATAATTTTTCAGGATTTTCGAGCAGTTGGGGCTTTACCGGTTTCCCACCCAAGCTGTCTCTACCTAATTCTTCATAGCATTTTTCTATGATTTTCGCAAGCTCAACAGGATCTTCTATAACTGTTTCCTTCAACTTCTGGCGGATCGCCACAGATGCTGCTTCTCCTTTTATGTTGGCTAATAATATAGCCGAGACCTGCTTGAAGTCTTTCAGTAATTTCATACCTAGATTTAAAGCGGGCTCTGGACCGTATTCATTTTGAATCTGTTTTAGCACTTCTGGTATTACCGCCATAGACGGAACACCGTGTGTTTTTGTGTAAATGGAAGCAAAGACTGTACCCCAAGTGTCACAGTCCTCCACGTGTGGTGCGATTCCCATGGGAAGGCAGATTGTCAAGATTCTGTGTTTCTCTATAGGGGTAGTATCAGGAAATACTGCCTCTATTTGAGTGATTTTCTGTGCTAACCAGAAAGGAATTTGTTCCCGTTTTACGGGTGTTTTACCAAGACATGATTGTATGTTCTGTGGTGTAATTTTATTAGTGTTCCCCTGATGAGGGGTCAGCTGTGGTACATTAACAGCTGGCTGGACTGTTGCAGTCCGCATTACATATTGGACTAATTGCCTATGTATTTTTATAAGTGTTTTTAGCTGTACTAACAGCTCTTCCTTTGACATTTTTACAATGTCCGGATGTGGTGTGTAGCTGGCTAGAACCGGCCACGTTGCTCCTGGTCTACCTAGTGGACCGAGCCTGGTAATATGATCATTGTGTTTTAGGGCCCCATTAAACCAGAGCAGGTGCTCTTGAAATTTAAGTGGAATTTCAATCTCCTCGAAAGGAGCGTACTCTTCCGGAGGTTCCTCTATTTTGTAATAGTGAAACTCTTTTGTTCTAGCGTTTGCCGCTGGAAAGTTTATCCATGAATAGAATACCTCTGTCTGCCGATATTCGTGAGCCTCTATCACGAAAATTACTGTACCACCTTGTGGTGTCAGTCCGTTCTCTATAAGTTTTAACGTTATAGATTTTCTTAAATGTGCCGGGATGATTATTGCACCCGGTACTGTATCGTCGGAATCCTGCTGAGTTGCATTTACTGCGGCCCCAGTGGTTCCGTTGTTTTCTACTGACATTGTATAAATGCAGGTTTTGCAGAGTTGGTCTCCAAGGAGACAAAGATTAGGTGCACAATATTTTGGAACACTGTATCCTTCAACCTTGAATAAACCAGAGCTTTACATAGGAATCTCTTCCTACTAAGGTCGGGCGGATTTTAACCTTTCACCCACTCCAGACGTCTATTGGAGTATTTACGGGAGAAAGGGGTCTGTGTGAAATATGCACGACTGAGTTACTCTAATGTCTTGCGTTAGTTTATCGCCTTACCAAACGTTTGGGCGCCATGTAGTGTAGTTCCTAGTTTCCCACTAGGCCCTGCGCATTGGAATAACATAAACAGTAGTATCGACGTAGAAGTGCGGATCTTCCAGGCCTCTACTGACTATGCTAAACTTAATTGGGTTTGTTACCAACTAGCTCAGAGGTCACTGGAAACTTTCTTCTCTGCATAGGAAGTGATCAGCTTCCCTGGCACAGACAAGAAGGGATTCAGCTTTCCAACAACCGTGCAACATGACAACTTTGCTCCTCAGATTAAGAGTCAATCTCTAGGGTCGTGTGAAACAATAGACAGGTATTTCACTCAGTCAGATTAGTGCAGTTTACTTTCACGATATGTAGAGAATAGAGAGACGGGCGTTTGTCAATAAAGGGTTAACATTTATTGAACTGTCTTTCTTCTCGTACAAGAGAAATGTATTGCCACAATTGCAAGACTTGTTATTATAAAAAGTACGTACAGTAAGATAAGTATTGCGAAATAGAACTGTCAAAGCATTGATATGGTTTCTTAGCCATACAATGGTTTAAAAGTAATAAAACATATATACAGTCATATATACATTAGGCTAAAATACTCAACTGGTGCTTCTAACTATGCCTACCCCGGTGTGCCTGACCTAAGCCTAACACGTGGAAGGGGAGTAAGTAAGTAGCTTTAAGTTAAGTTGGTTTTGCCAAGGTTTGCTTCAAGAATTCTCATCTAAGGGTTTAGTCAACACCATACCTCTGAATAGAATGATGGAAGTCTGGTATTTCCTTCAGGGGGCACTCAATATCCCAGTCACCCGCGAGGGTACACCGGAAACGCTGGAGCTGGATTTCTCTGCACGAGAAAGGCAGCGGCTCTCTTCAGCGTGTCGGGAGGAGGAGGCGGGGGACAGCGTCCGCGGCAGCTGGAATCTGCTGGGCTCTTCGCAGAGGGACGGCTGTTCAGCTCCTAAGCTCACCACACCATCGTTCGCGCTTTAGCAGCGAAAATGGTATCAGTAGCTTCACCACCAAGGGGACAGCAGCAGCATCAGCGTACTGTATGCAGCAGCAATGGGACACCAGCAACAGGGTGCACGACAGCAATTGCTTAAGGCAACGTTGGTAGTATTTATACCTGACAGGTGCCTGGTTTGACGCAAGTTTGCTGGACATAAGACGTCAATTAAAGATGTCACTAGGAAGTGATAGCTATCAGTTGCTCATTAGAGTTCCATTACTAATCAAAACACAGCAAGCGGGGATTTCCAGGTTTGCTGAGTTTTTATCTTGTTGAAGAACTCGGAGTGTTAATCTAGGAATATCAGATAGTGACTTCTGCTCTGTCATTGCGCTAATTGATTGCAAAGGAAGTGGCAGAGAACTATGCTGGAATGTGGCTCTGTTCGTGTGAGGCCATTGATGACTTTCTGAATATCACACTTGAACGGTTATGCCAATATAGGGAATAAATGGATTTATAGCCGAATAGGGGCATAAGGTCACAGTATCGATCAGGAACCTAGATAAACACGCAACATTAGCTGCACGTCCAACACCTTATGTGTCCCCCGTGACAAATGCTGAGGGTACTTCGGTATCCAATGTAAATATGGCTACAGCCCCTATTGACCCAAATACAGTTCAAATTGAAAGATCATTAAGGAGGACAGCCTTTTGTGCAACTTGTTATATCAAATCTTGTGCCTGCACAAATTGAGATTGTTCCCACAGTGATACCTCCAGGTGTTACTGGTTCAATTGTAACTGTATCAGCACCAGTGACTAGTGTCATAACAGAGCAGCCATTAGATATTCACACTTCCACGGCTCTAATTATTATTGTTCAAGTTCAAGTTCAAGTTTGACATTTGTATAGCGCACTACTCACCCAGAGGGTCTCAAGGCGCTTGAGGGAGGGGGGTGCTTACTTATCGAATATCCATGTTTTTAGTTGTTTTCTGAAGGAGAGGTGGTTCTGAGTAAGGCGGAGGTGGGTGGGGAGAGAATTCCAGGTTTTGGCCGCTAAGTAGGAGAAGGATCTTCCCCCCATGGTGGATCTGTGGATACGAGAAATTGTGGCGAGGGCTTGGTTGGACGATCGAAGTTGGCGGGTGGGTGTGTGAAAGGACAAGCGCGTGTTGAGGCATTCGGGTCCTAGGTGATAGAGGGCTTTGTGTGCGTGGGTGAGGAGACGGAACGTTATTCTCTTGCTGACGGGGAGCCAGTGGAGGTCTTTCAGTTGACCGGATATGTGAGCTTGGCGGGGGACGTCAAGAATGAGTCTGGCCGAGGCGTTTTGTATGCGTTGGAGTTTTTTCTGTAGTTTGGCTGTGGTTCCGGCGTAAAGGGTGTTTCCGTAATCTAGTCGGCTCGTGACCAGTGCGTGGGTGACCGTCGTTCTTGTTTCAGTGGGGATCCAACTGAAGATTTTTTTGAGCATACGTAGGACGTTGAAGCATGATGATGAGACGGCGTTGACTTGTCTGGTCATCGAGAGGGAGGAGTCCAGGATGAAGCCCAGGTTATGTGCCTGGTCCGTAGGTGTGGGAGCGTTTCCCAATGCTGGTGGCCACCATGAGTCATCCCAAGCAGATGGGGTTGATCCTAAGATGAGGACTTCTGTTTTGTCCGAGTTCAGTTTTAGACAGTTGATCTCCATCCACTCGGCTACTTCTTTCATTCCTTCGTGTAGGTTTGTTTTGGCGATGTTTGGGTCTTTGGTGAGGGAGAGGATAAGGTGGGTATCGTCTGCGTAGGAGATGATGTTGAGGTTATGTTTGCGGGCGATGGCTGCGAGGGGACTCATGTAGACGTTGAAGAGTGTGGGACTGAGTGATGAACCTTGTGGGACGCCGCAGATGACTTCGGTGGCCTCTGATCTGAAAGGGGGGAGGCGGACTCTTTGGGTTCTTCCGGCGAGGAACGAGATGATCCAGTCCAGTGCTTTTCCTTGTATTCCAATGTTGCTGAGGCGTTGTATAAGGGTTCTATGACAGACTGTGTCGAAAGCTGCGGAGAGGTCAAGTAGAATAAGGGCAGCTGTTTTTCCGTTGTCAAGAAGTTTTCGAATGTCGTCTGTAGCTACGATGAGGGCGGTCTCGGTGCTGTGTTTAGCTCGGAACCCGGATTGTGATGAATCAAGGGATTTGTTGGATTCGAGGAAGGCAGCGAGTTGACTGTTGACGACTTTTTCAATGACTTTGGCCGGGAATGGGAGGAGCGAGATAGGGCGATAGTTCTTAAGTTTAGTGGGGGTCTGCTGTTGGTTTTTTCAGGAGGGCGCTGAGTTCGGCATGTTTCCAGCTTTCTGGGAAGGTAGCGGAGTTGAGGGAGCAGTTGATGATGTCTCGAAGGTGGGGTGCGATAATGGAGTCAGCTTTGTTGAAAATGTGGTGGCGACAGGGTCGGTTGGCGATCCTGAATGGATAGAGTTCATCTGGCGGATGGTGTCTTCAGTGGTGACTGTGTTCTAGGTGCAGAGGTTGTTGGGGGGGGTTTGAGAGCGGAGGTTGGTGCGGTGGACTGGTCTCCGGATTGGTTTATGAAGCTGTTATGAATGTCGGCGATTTTGTTGTGAAAGAATGAGGCAAGGGAGTCGCAGAGGTCTTGGGAGGGAGTGATGTCGTTGGTGCCGGCTGTGGGGTTGGTGAATTCTTTGACAATGTTAAATAGTTCCTTGCTGCTGTGGGCGTTGTTGTCGAGTCGATCCTTGAGTGCTGCTTTCTTGGTGGATCGGATCAATTGGTGGTTTTTATGGGTGGTGTTCTTGAGGGTGGCTAGGTTTTCGGTGGTTGGGTTTTTTTTCCAGATTTTCTCGACGGTGCGGCAGGTCTTCTTGGATTTCTTAAGTTCATCATTGAACCAGGGGGCTTTTTTGTTACCTTGCTTGGTTGGATTGTTTTTCAAGGGTGCTAATTCGTCAGCGCTGCGGGTGATCCATTGTGCGAGGTTGGTGGCTGCTTGGTTTGGGTCTGATGAAATGGTAGGAGGGTTTTTGTGGAGCGATGTGAATAGCTGGTCAGTGGTTATTCTGTTCCAGTTTCTGCGGGGAATTGGTTGTGGGAGGTTATGGGTCGTATTCTTTTTGTAGTTGAAGTGAACGCAGCTGTGGTCTGTCCAATGGAGAGCAGATTTGTGATTGAAGGAGATGTGCCTGCTGGAGGTGAAGATTGGGTCGAGCGTGTGCCTGGCGCAGTGGGTGGGGGTGTCAACAAGTTGTTTGAGTCCAAGATTTGTGAGGTTGTCCAGAAGGGTGGTGGTCTTGTTGTTGTTGTTCTTTTCCAGGTGGAAGTTGAGGTCGCCTAGTAGAATGTAGTCTTCGGAGGGGAGGGCGTGTGGGCTGATGAAGTCAGTGATGTCATCACAGAATTGTGTGCGGGGTCCTGGTGGCCTGTAGATGAGGGTGCCTCTGAGTGTGGTCTTGGGGTCGGTGTGGATCTGGAAGTGAAGGTGTTTGGCGGCTGCGAGGTGACCATTGGAACTGGTCGTAATGCGGATGGTGTTCTTGTGAACAATGGCAATTCCTCCTCCCGTTTGGTTGGTACGGTCCTTACGGATAATCTTGTAGCCGTCAGGGATGGCTATGGCGATGTCGGGCGTTGATGAGGCGTTCATCCAGGTTTTCGCAAGAAAGGCGACGTCCGGCGATGTAGTGTCCAGTAAGTTCCAGAGTTCAATGGAGTGACTGCGGACTGAGCGGGTATTGAGTAGGATGCATTTCAGGCCGTTAGTGTTGGAGCTCTGTTTGGCGTTTGTGGATATGGTGTGGGCCCTGCTGCAGTCAAAGTTGCAGGAGTGGCAGGCGAAAGGTCCATGGGTATCATTAAAGGCCCCATTGGAGTATCACATGTGACAAGGTTTATCCAGACATCACAGAATTCACGGATTGTTGTTTGGACACCACCATAAAAAAAATTCAGTAATTGAGAGAAGGCATAAGGGTTGTCTTTACAACACCAATAGCAGAAGGGGAGGCCAAGCTTTTAAAGATGGATTTTTCCACCATCATTAGAGGAAATAGAAAAGCAATCAACAAATTCTATTTTTTTTTCAGTTATTTGGGAATAACCATAAATGAACAGGTAAAAGCATTAGATAGAATATACAATCAAATTTCAATAGATAAATAAAAATAGACTCAAATACATAAAACATAAAAAATGTACAGAATTGCAACAACATATTGGATATTTAAGAAAAGCTCCCAGAGCAAGACACACTGTGGCATCTGCTACAGTGTGAAAAAATAAGAAGCTGGTCTACACTGTGAGAACCACTGCTTTTTTGAAATAGGTGATAAAAATCTTCACCAAAAAAGTTCATAAAATTAGCAAAACGAGGTAAAGTGCATCAACTTATGGGTCAAAATATTATCACAAGGGCACCAAAATGTTTTTTGGATCATATTGGCCCAGTGGGAAACAGAGATTACACCTATTGGTTCCCAACCAAAATCTGTTGAGCAGCCTCTCCCATACATTGTTAATCCGTATGAGGTAGGATCCCACGCCCGTGCATATCTGAACCATAACAAAGACACAAACAGATGGTTTACCTAATTTCTTAGATTCCCTGTTGGCAATAGCCAGTATCATAAACTCCTTATTGACCCAGACCACCTCCTTTTTATTCAATAGCTGTGGGAAAGAAAACAATTCTGGTAAATTCAGACTACTGGCCATATTTCTAAAGTAACTCAACCATGGTATTTTCAGGCCCAAGTCACAGGTCAGACAGTCGGAGATAATTTCCCTATTACGATCTGCATGCTTGTTCCCTCATATTGAGATCCAAAGGAGCAGGGGGAAAGCTTTATATGATCATCTACATAATCTAGACCGAATTCCTCATGTAAAGCAAACCTCTAGCTATTGGGTCTAACTGAAAGCAGCCAAAATTGATTCTCTTCCTGCTGTTCAGAGAAGGTATTCCGATATCCCCAGATATGAGCCCCATATATTAGGACCAGTAGTTTTTATACCTCCAGCAGGGGCAAGTTTGGTTTCTTGTCAAATCTTAATGATAGTTTAAAAACAGCGACCACTGCGCATTAAATCGAGCCAATCGCTTAGAGATACATGGTGAAAAATTTCCCCTGCCATCAACGGTTACTCTCAGATAAGAGAAAACATGAGAACGACTGATTGACTGCTCTTTAATAGCCACTGGACCTGTTTTACTCTCTGATTTGCCAAACACCATTTAGTTGGTTTTAGATATATCGACCTCAAGGTCCAGGTCCACCATGTGTCTGACAAAGGGTTCATCTGCTTCCCACAAGCCATTCAAAGTACAAAACAAAATGTACTGCATTAGCAGCATACATCAAAGTTGTCACACCCTTGCCATTTATAATGGGCATATCTTTACACTGGACAAGTAGAAAGAGTGCAAACCATTGATACCTAAAAGGAATACAATGGGGGCTAAAGTACATCCTTGGAAATCACCCCTAGAAAGCTTGAAAGAATCAGTGCATGCACCCTCCATACGAAACCTGACAGAAGCACTAATACAATCACAAAGCATCCATAAAAATTCCACTTTAGGATGAGGCACGCCCAACCTGTGTAAAGTACCTTTCTTGGCAATCATGTATTTCCCAATTAGCAGGTGTAAATTTGGGCACTGCTCCTGTGTCCCTATCCCTTCCCAGATCCTGTGCTGCACTAGGCTCTTAACTGCATTATCCGTGGCCCAGCTCTCTTTTCTCCACATGCTAATGTGCCCCAGAATCTTCACCATAGACTCCAGCAAGGTAATAGGCCTGAAATATTTTGAATCAGTTCTATTGCCTTTTTTAATAAAAGGCAACTATACATGCTAAACGTCAGGAGGGGCACATGCTGTGAATAACAGCAGCATTTAGGATATTAGTAATGATAGGGGCCCACAGACGAACATTGTCTTTATAAAGGTCCATCAGTATTTCACCATGGGCTTTCTAGAATGGCAGCTATCACTTCTTCAAGGCAACTCTGGGTTTCAAAATGGAGGTGGGAATCAGCCAGCAGTCCTAAACTCTCTACGGTCTTCCCATAAGAATAGATGTGACTGAAGTGATCGAGCCATCGTTTGCGTGGGATATTATACCCCTATCCCTCAGTCATCTGGGTTGTAAAGTTCCAATGGTAGAGAATAAAAAGACTTGAAACACTCAATCATGATAAATTGACAGAATTATCCAGAAAATATGAAATCAATATTTCAAAAAGTGTTCCATTTCAGAAAAGTTTCAGGGTACATCAGAATGATGAGGGTAATGAGACAATGCGTTCTTCAGGATTGCGATTACATATCACTGAATTGGTAAAAGGAATTTGGAAATGGAGAGATTTTGAGAAAGTAGAGAGTAAATGGTCAAAGAAG
This sequence comes from Lissotriton vulgaris, assembly GCF_964263255.1. NCBI lineage: Eukaryota > Metazoa > Chordata > Amphibia > Caudata > Salamandridae > Lissotriton > Lissotriton vulgaris. Next base: position 31,012 of record NW_028245579.1, on the reverse strand, counting down.
AATGAAAAGATAAAGAAATAATCAAAGGTATGCGAAGCAAAAATAAATGACTAACAGATCCTTCTGATGAAGTAGAAACTTCGGCTTATCTGTTAAGAAACATACAAGGAGGAGCATAAGTTCATGTACCATGGAGCAGGAGAGAACTTGCAGCATTTACAAATAATTTTCCAAAGTTGAGAGACAAGCCTGTACAGTGGTACACACAAGTTGACAGATTTGTGGATTGATTTTATTACATTCTTTGATATTGCAGTGCTGAATGAATAATGGACTGAGTGTAAAGTTGCTGTACGAAGGCTGTATGGGGAGCCAAAGAGAGATGCCCGCACTAATCCACCATCTCCTGTAGTCATGAGGAAAAATGCAAAGCAGTGATCACATTTCCGAAAGGGAAAATGCTTCTAAAATATATTGATTGGGAAAAGATTAAAAGAACTTCACAAGAGCCAAAAGAGTCAGTGGATGATTACTTTGAGTGTTTGCTTCAAGTGTGTCAAGATCAAAGTGGAAGGGAATAACACAAACCTAGTGACTTTTTGTGTCTCAGTTTGTTATTGGGTTTTGACCAGAGATCAGTATGCACATACAACAGAGTGTGATTTTCTGGCAGACTAAATCATTAGATGAGATCCTGTAGTGAAGACAGGGCCTTGATTGACACATTGCTATGTTAGCATAAGCTTATTAGAAGTTAAACACCATTTTGCCACTTTGCAGCCCCTGCACACAACACTCCATGAAACTCTTGTTGTAAGTTAAACTGCTAGATTTTTCCTCACATGAGAACAGCTTGTTTTCAACATCTCTAGACTTACATCGCCACCTTGGTCGTTACACTGCATGCAGAAGCCTTCAAGGTCACCATGACAATGTATGCTTTTATTCAGGTTGATCGGCCCACGCTGTAGACACAACACAAACACAGCTGCAGCTAACTGAAATTCTAGTGCCTTTAACCTCATCCATGCTCATGACGAGCTGAGCTTGTACCGATTGGTTTTGGATTACCGACATTTGAACTCTCATTGTCAGACCTGTGCGGTACAGGATTCTCACAGTTCTGCCCTTGTGGATAATCTTGTGCGAAAACGGTTTGAGGCCACACTTGACATATCCAATGGCTTTTTTAGCCATAACCTGTCCTCTATTAGAAGTCAATTAGAAGACAGCTTTCACTTCTGGCGGCAAATAAAAACAGTTCAAAAGATTAGCCATGGACTATAAAAACAGCCCAGGATTCTAAAAGAGAGAGCGCTGTCGCTTTGAGAAACGCATGTTGTTTGTTACACCGTATCCTGACCTAGAGGCAGTAACGAAAGCCAGTGTACCAAATTCTAAAGCTTTCCAGCCTCGTTGGATCAAATGGGCCACATCCTTGATGTCTCTGGATGTCACCTTTATTTTTGATAGCTCTTTGCAGACTCAGGAGTATTTGCAGTATGAATCTGGCTCCTTTGTCCTTGCACCCCCTGGAGGATTTCCATTGTATCATTTATTTATTTTATTTATTTATTTTTTAAACTTATAGGGCGCAAACAGCTACCCAAAAAGGGTTTCCCGGCGCCTAAGAGCACAGCACAAAGGATGGAATAAGTTCAGCAAAGGTCGTTCAAGATTATTGATCGAACAACCAGGTCTATATTTCTTTTCGGAACCTGGAATGACTCCCCTCCTTTCGTGTATGAAGTGGTAGTGTGTTCCAGATAGAAGGACCCTGGTGGGCAAAAGATCTCCCTCCCATCCTGGAGAGCTTGAATCTAGGCACACAAACTTTTGCAGCTGATTGAGACCGTAGGTTTCTTTTTGGGATGTAGGGATGAGCTAATGCCTGGAGGTATTTGGGTGCGGTATCTGCTTTGATTTTAAACATATAGTTTAGGGTCTTAAATCTGATGCGGTTTTCCACCTTCAACCAGTGAAGTTCACGCAAGTGGGAGACATGCAGGTGTTTTTAGGTATATAACAAAGGAGTCGGGCAGCCGCATTTTGTACAAGCTGCAGTCTCTTTATAACTGCCTTGTTTGCACCTAGGTACAGGATGTTCCCGTACTCAAGCCGAGATGTGACTAAGGCAATGACTACTGTTTTCTGCGTGGAGATAGGCAGCATCCAAAGGATCTTTTTGAGCCATTTTATGATGGTAAAGCAGAGGCCCACTACTTTGCTAACCTGTTGCTTCATGGACAGTGAATTGTCCAGAATTACTCCCAAATTCCTTGCATGGGTCACTGGTGTAGGAAGATTACCCATCTGGGCAGGCCAGTGTGATGTACTCCAAAGATCCGGCTGCTTGCCCAGAAGGAGAATCTCCGTCTTTTCTCCATTTAGTTTCAACTGGTTTGTTGTCATCCAGTTGAAGATGTTCAGGAGACCTTGTTTGAGAAGGGACAAAGATGATGATTGGGATTCAGACAATGAAAAGACAATTTGTGAATCGTCTGCGTACGTCATAAGGGTAAGTCCAGATTTTTCCACTAGGTCTGCCAGGGGTCTAAGATAGAGGTTGAAAAAGAGCGGGCTGAGGATAGAGCCCTGCGGTACTCCATGAGGGGAGCTGAAATGTCCAGAGCATGCAGCAGATGATGCTATTTGGAATGTCCGTTGGTCCAAAAAGGATCTGATCCATTGCAAGGCAGCTCCACAGATTCCGTTTTTTTCTAGCGTGATGAGTAGCCTTTTATGTGACACAGTGACAAAGGCTGCGCTTAGGTCGAGTAGAATAAGCGCAACCGTATGACCGTCGCCGAGGAGTTTCCTAATGGTTTCGGAGACTCCCAATAAAGCAGTTTCCGTAGAGAAACCTGCTCGGATCCTGACTGAGTTGGGTGGAGAAGGGCGTTTTCTTCCGAGAATAGAGTTAGGGCAGAATGCACATGTCTTTCCAGACATTTGGAAAAAGCTGGGAGGAGTGAGATGGGCCTATAATTGGCAAATTTCTCTGGATCTGCTGTAGGTTTCTTTAATAGTGGGGTCACTATGGCATGCTTCCATAGGGTGGGTACTGTGGCGAGCTCCAGAGACGAATTTAGAGTATCTGCAAGGATTTCAAGGGAGGGGGTGTCCAATAATTTTATTATATTGATAGGAATGGGATCCTGCAGAGAGCCAGATTTAATAGTATTCAAGATGGATTTAAGAATATCGATTGTAATGGGCGGCCATTGTTGTAAGGTCTGATTTACAGTAGGGGTATACTCCCACTCTTCCTTAGAAGCAGTATCAATACTGTTGCTGTCTATTTCAATAATTAATTTGTCGATTTTATCGGAGAAGAATTGAGCTAAATCCTGACATTACCTCTCATTTAGCGGGCGCGATGGGGCTGTAGTTTGAGCCCCAGCTAGATCATTGACCATATTAAACAATGTTTTAACTTTGTTTACAGCTCCCGTGATGGTATTGGCTACATACACGGCGCGTGCTTTCTTACATGCGGTATGGTAAAGGTTTCTTGCTGTTTGGTACCTTATTTTTTTGTCAGGAGCGAAATCTTTTCGCCACAATCTTTCAAGTGCCTTACATTTGGTTTTTTCCTCTTTAAGTGAGTCATTGAACGATGGGACAGGGGGACGATGTCTATTACCCTTGGTGTTAGGAGTGGGTAGGCAGGACTCAACCACATTGCTGAGCCATTGTTGGGTGGCAGTTGCAGTACTTTCCATACTTTGGTTCTTATTAGGTGGGTTCTTGCTGAGTGCTATGTTAAGTTTAGAGATATCTAGGGATTTCCAGTTTTTCCTTAATGAAGCCGGTAACATAGGTTGGTCAGAGGAGATAACAGGTGGTTTAAAATTAAATTTAATTAAGTAATGGTCTGACCAGCACACAGGGATGGTGTCCTGCCAGGTGAGTTGTGGGAGGTTAGAAAATAAAGGGTCGAGCAAATGTCCTGCCCTATGGGTAGGTCCTGAGTTAAGGAGATTGATATTTAATGCTGTAAGATCTTCTAGCAAGTTAGCACATGTCGTGTTTGATTTGTCCTCTAAAGATAGATTTAAGTCTCCAATAAGAGAGAAGTTTTTAGAGGCCAAGAGAAAAGGGGTGATATGATTGGCTAATTCAGAAGCCCATTTAGTGCCGTTCCCGGGATGCCAGACAATGTAAAGTTGGGATTCAAGCAGATTTTAAAAAATGCGGCTTCACTAAAGGTTCGGAGCAACCATCGACAGAATCTAAGAATGCTTATTCAGCAGCCTGCGCAATAGTGGTGGGTACCATGGTATATGGAGAGTCACAGTGCGCTTTACAAGTACACCCACATTTACATTTTACATTTACATTTACATTTTCACAACTGATGCTACGCTTCAGATTCCGGTAGTTGGCTGGCTCCTCCGAGGCGGTGACCTTGTCCGTGAGAAGGTGGAAAACAAGAAGGAGTTTGGCCCCTCCTATTGTGCACCAGTTCCTGTGCTTGGTGAGCAGGGTACAAGAGCAGTCATTTTACCTCCACTTCCTGGTCGCAAGGATAATAGGTACATCTCCATTGACAATGTTAAATGACAATGAGTGGCCAATTCTTCTTAGTATGACACCAGTGGTCTCTTGTCCAGCAATGCTGACAAATTCTGTTTTGGCTCCGGCGAATACCAACAGGCTTGATATTGCCATCGAGATGCATACAGTTACTAATCCTTTATTGAATCCACCTGATGGTGATCCCAATGATGATACTGAGTTATACTTACCCCACAGATGTGTTGTTGGCTGGTGTGCAAACAAGTGCAGTTAACCAGGCACGCTTTCATTTGACACTGATTCTGCAAAATCAAGGTCCCCATCAAAAGTTTCTGTTTTTGCTATTTGGTTTAGAACTTTTTTTTGATACGCCCTTGGACTTACATTTGGCTGGTGCTGTTTTCAATTTTTTAATCATGTCAATTGGATTTGTGGTATTATTTTTTGTCTAGTAAATGGACATTATGTTAAAGAAAGATCTACAATTAGGTTAATTGATGGAACTTTGACACCCCACTCCTCGTCCCACATCAAGAATAGGGACCAGACTTTTGTCAACATCACAGCTTGGCCTGTATTAGATGGGATTGTGTGGGATGCTGTTAAATTTCAGATACATGACCTACAGAGGTTATAAATGTCCCCAATGTACTTTGTGTTTTAATGGGGGATGTTGTAAAACAAAACATACGCACTGATGATTGGGATGTCTAAGCCGTAGAGGCTCTTTTCTCTGATTTGAAATATTATGCTGCTCTTGATGCTGAAGATTTGTACTTAGACTCAGCTAATTATGTAGACTTATTCTGCTACCAACATTATGGCAATCATTTTCTGCATTAAGCAAACACATTTAGAAATGTGGTTAATTATACACAATGGGTACATTGTCCAGCTCCCATTGAAGGCAGCTCGAAAATTCTTTTAAAACAGTTTACTTATTTTACTGATTTTAATCAATCCAACCCTGATGCCTTTTATTTTAAGATGACTGCTAAGTCCACTTCCAAAGTTAGACTCACTCACACCAAATTACTGTATTCAAAGTCCTTTCTCTATAAATTAGATATAGGGGGCTATGAGCTGTGAAATGATACTATTGATCTTAAATCTGTTTGGGGTTTTAAAAGCTGGGAAGTGCGAGGCACTGAGCTTTGCATCGTGCAGGTCTCATCCCGAACCATATGTTGTTTTTTAACTCAACTATTTCACAAACTACTTGCTTTGGATTGGCTATGTCTAAAAAATTAAATGCTCCTTCCATTCCTGCTTTGGGAGAATACTCTACATGGTACAATCACACCGATAGGTCCATTGATGAATTGCAGTCCCTGATACTGAATTCCTCTTTTAATATTTTCAGATTGGATCCCAATGTTGGGTATTATGGCATAAAAGTTCAGATTCATGCTAACATTGTTTTCTGGGTCTGGCCCCTGGCTATACACAGGTTAGGGTGGATCCCCATTTTGAAAACGCCCATTCTGTTACTACCTATTCAGTAGGAAAATTATGTCAGAACTGGCTTAAACATTCCACTTTAGCGTCAGTTAAACTTAATTTGTCCAAATTGACCGAAAATGTTGATTTGAATGACTTTGTTAAAGGCACTGTAGGAGGCAGGTCAAAAAGATGGATATCTGCTATTTACAATGAAGTTTAGAAACTGTCTCACATTGAAGCTGCTTCTAGATTAAGAGCTATTGATCAAGCTAATTTAGAAAAAGTGCCTGCAGTTGTTGATAATAGCATTAATACCCTTTCTTCCCGAATTTACACATTAGATAATTGATAGTTGTTGATATTGTGCAGGATAAAGTGTCTGTTTTGTACAATGGTCAAAATCAATTACTTACCATTATGCAATTTGCGTGGACTTTACAAACTTTAAAATCTGGGAAAGTGCCTTGGGACTACATGAATACCTCTTCTCTATTTTTACCATTTAATTTGACTGAAAAACAACAATTTATGTATATGAAGGATGCTGCATATTCACTTTTGCATATTGAAAAGTTGGAACCTTTAGCTTTTTCTGTTGCCGAATCTAATTCAGCAGTATGGATCATTCATGGGTTAATAGACACTGCCCTTCCCCTTGTTTAAATTCAATTCTTGTATGAAACACCATGCCATAGGCAGATATGAACCATTGGAAAGCGCCTATCTCCATGAAGTTTGGTCTCTGCCATTTACCTATAGATGCCTGAGGGAGGGTAAAGAAGTTTATTTAAAGGGTGAAGAGTGCACTTCTACACCTGATCACTCACTGGTTTGCAGAAACATACAATTGCACGGCTGCCTCATTCGAATTTGAACTCCGCATTCCTAAATTGTCTCCCTTCTTGTACGTGTCCTGATCAGAGGAGGGTGTAGCGAAGAAAGGGCCTTGATTTTACACATTGCTATGTTAGCATAAGCTTATTAGAAGTTAAACATCATTTTTCCACTTTGCAGCTTCTGCAAAAGACACTACATGTAACTGCTTGATTTTTCCTCGCATGAGAACGGCTGGTTTTTAACATCCCGAGGCTTACATTGCAACCTTAGTCAGTACGCTGCGTGCAGAAGTCTTCAAGGTCACCATAACAATGTATGCTTTTATTCAGGTTGATCAGCCCACGCTGTAGACACAACACAAGCACAGCTGCAGCTATCTGAAATTCTAGTGCCTTTAATACTGCACTGCATGCATGATTTGGGCACTTGGAGAAAAATCCCTTTCCAGTGAGAGAGCTTTGCCGATCCTGATGTGGTTCACTTCTGCTGATCTTGGAGGTATGGGGTTCCCCATTCGAGCCCAAGAGGCATTCTATTATTATAAAAAATAGTTCCTAGCAGGGGAATGTGGTTCACAGGGCGCTATAAGACCTGTTTCCATTATCATTATAATATGATTACTCCCTTTATGTCCGCGCATTTTTTTATTATCATGCGCATTTTGTCAAGTATTCTGGGGTGTTGTGATATATGGCTTTATGCGTCAAGCAAGCTATCTTGAAACATATTCTGGCTTTGATAGATAGGCAATATAGTTGCAAAAGGTCAGGGGATATGTGGTCATGCTTACTAGAGCCTCTGATGAGCCTGGGCGATGCGTTTAGAGTAGCTCTGAGCAGGGCTAAACTAGCTTTGGGAAGCCCAGCAAGGGTCACCAAACCATATTCCAGACAAGAGATAACAAGGGTTTGTACAGCAGGCCTGATATCTTTGGGAGGCAGGAAAGACTTGATTTTCCTAGAAGTTTTGAGTTGAAAGTTGGCTCCCCTAATAGTTGCACTGACGTGCGCTTGCATATTTAGGTATTTGTCCAAGGTGATTCCTAACGATTTAGCAGAGTCAACCACATGAGGGGCGCAGTTAAGAACAGTGAATTGATTAAGCCATACAAGGATAGCTTCAGAGTGGTTGGATGGCACAATCAAAAGGAATTCAGTTTTGAGAGTACTTAACAGAAGATGGTTCTGGGCTAACCATATTTGAGTTGGTGAACGAGCATGACTTAGAGTTTTTATGTCTTCTTGAGAGGAGATCTTCAAGAACAGTTGTGTGTCATCTGCATACATGTGATGCTGAATGTTAGAGTGGTTCAGAATGACGGTAAGTGGTTCCATAAACTGGTTGAAAAGATTGGGTGAGAGTGTGGATACTTGCAAAACTCCCATCATGATAGGGGTACTGGTTGCAAGGGTGGGGTTAACTTTGATCCTTTGTGAGCGGTTATGTAAGAAAAAGGCAAACCAATTTAGGACGGAGCCCGAGAGACCCATCCTATGTTGAAGCAGAGCAATCAAGTTTTCATTTTTGATGGTATTGAATGGTGAGGACAGGTCAGTAAGGATCAGGAGACAACGTACATTTTGATCAAGGGATCTCAAAGTGTCATCCACAATGTGTATTAGTGCTGTTTCAGTACGATGCCCTGCTCTGAACCCCAACTAGTAGAAAGCAGGGAGTTGAAATTTCTCGATGTGGTTGCATAACCCTGAATGGATGCAGTTTTTGAGCAATTAGCTAGAGTCATGATGCTGGTGATAGGTTGGAAGTTGTTAGGATCAGATAAATCAGAATTGGGCTTCTTAGGGATGGGAGTAACGCCCCATTTTGAGGCAATCAGGGATCCTTCCCTGTAAAAGAGATTCATGAATGATCCGGGCCCACAGAGGGAGAATGGGTAAATTGAGATCTTTAAAAAACTTAGCAGGTAGTGGATCGCTGAAATGGTTGGAATGTTTAAGGGATGCCATGTTGTGGAGCAGTTCCATGACATTTGGAAGTAGAAAGGAATTCCAGGAGGTGTTGTTTTTGAGAGGACAACTACTGGGTAAGGACATTGCCGAACAGTCCGCCCACAAATGTTAGCCATAGTGTTAATGTAGTGATCAGAAAGTTAGTCAAGGTTGGTCGTGTTCGGAGGGTGCTAAAGCCTATTTTGGTGATGGATGTTAGAACATTGATGTTGATGTCTCTCAAATTGCTAGAAACTTTAATAGATTGGCCCTGTCTGCACAAGACCTTTTCCAATATGTGGAAGGAAATTTAATGATGATCCAACCAGTCACAGGGTAGGATGTTACCTAGTTGTGTGCTATTGTCTTTGCAATGATAAGGTCAAGAGTGGTGCCTTTGCTGTGGGTAGGTCCCTTAAAGACCTGTGAAAAGTTAAGATTGGAGCAGAAAGCCTTAAAAGAGCAGACTAAAGGATCGTTTGTGTCATTCCAGTGGAGGTTAAAGTCTCCAAGGAAGATATGGCTGAGTTTGTCCGAACTCGAGCTAATGACCTCCATGATTTGTTCTATGAAGATCAGATTATCACCCGGTGGATGGAAATTTGAGTGAAGCACACAGGCAATCTTGCCCTTATTCCAAATTCCTATGACTACTTGCTCACAAAAAGACATCAGAGCACTTAGCAATTGCTTAAAAGTGAGGCTGGTGAGAAGAATGCATGCAATGCCCCCCCCCCCCATTTTAGCAAGTCATTCGTGTCTGATAATAGTGTAATCAGGAGGGACTAAGAAGTTGAGGACAGGTGAGGAGGCATAATTGAGCCAGGTTTCAGTGAGAATCAGAAACTCCAAGTCTTTGGAAAGCATGAGCTCCGAAATATCCGCTGCATGTTTTACTGCCGATCTGCAGCTGATGAGCATCGATTTGATGTGATGGTTGGTAGTGATCACTTCATGATGAGAGGTAGTTATTTGAAGTAGGTTTTCCTTGTTAATCGATCTATGGTTGATACTAGGTTCCCTGTCAGAGTTTGAGGTAATAGTAGGGATGTTGATGGTAGAGATAGAGGAGGAGAGAATCCTAGAGTCACTGTACGAGAATAAAAGAGCAAGAGTGTCCTCTACCAACAGCTGAGGCTGGAATCTATGGGGTCTTGAATGGTGGTTAGGGAGAGGCCTAGACCTCCAGCTAGAGCGAACAAGTGAGTGGATAGAGGCTTGATTGTCACCAGCGTAGAACATTTTCCATGGCTTGTGTTGATCGGTCTACAGGGAGGGGTGTGTATTCCAGTGCTTCTCCATCTTCATGGAGAACTGTAGAAGGGTCTGCATGATCTCTTTAAGAGCAAGTAGTTCCTGCTTGAGGTCAGCAATCTTCTCCTCAAGTAAAGGGCGGATAGTGCACTCCTTATCTGAACCTGAAAGAGACAATGGGTCTGACCCCACTGTGGGAAGGTTATTAGAAGGTAGAGTAAGTCCCGAAGCACAGTTACAGGGAAAGATACAATCCTGCTTGCTAATGATCTCGACATCCCTCCAGGAAGAAATATTAGACTGGCGGGGATTAAGATTAGGTGCAAAGGGGAGCTAAGCAGATCCTGGATTGGGAGTAGTAGTGGGCAAAGTGGATTTAATAAAGGAGATGGGTGAAGCACAGTAGGAAGAGGAGGGAGTGTGTGGGTTATGAGGCAATGGACTAGAGACAGCAGCTCAGTCCAAGGCCCTCCAGTTGGTAACACCTAGTCCTAGGGGTAGAATAGCAGGGTTATCTTGGATGTTTGTGCTGGTGTAGTGCCCAATCCAAATGTTGTTGGAGATCACAGAGTGAACTGTGGGAGACAAAGGTGACATGAGATTTGACGGTAGGAGTTGGAAAGGAGGAGAGGTATAGGGAAAGCAACTTGGTGGAGGGCACTTGAGTAGGAAATATCATAGTCCAAGTGAGGACTAACAGGGTTATCTGGAGTAGGGGTGTGGGTTATATACACATCCTCTGTGGTGTTAGAAAGAATACAAAAAGATGGGGACCCAGAATTGGGTGAAGAAGAGGCGCAAGACACAGCGGGTGCAGATAATGTGGGAAGACAACTAAGTTGAAGAGTGGCTGGGTTGTAGAGATTAAGGGCTATATGTAGGTAATCTAATTTTACAGATTCCTAAATACGGAGTTTTACTGATTCGTTATTTAGGAATCGATAAATATGATGTAGGTAATAAATCGGTAAAATGTATCAATTCAGTAATATTTCTTATTACCGACTTGGTAATACTGATTCGGTAATAAAAAATACCTTCCCATTCATTCCTTTGGGCCTGGAGGCCCATAGGAATGAATGGGAAGCCATTCACTATTACCGATTTGGTATTTACCAAATCGGTAATAGCGGAAGCACATTCAAGGGTGGCAGGGTGTCACATTGACACCCTGTTGCACCCCTGAATTGTGCATGTGAGCACATGTGGCGCACATACATGTTCTAAGGGCATGTGTGTCTGCACATGGCACCTTGAATAAAGCAAATTATTGCTTTTTTAAAGGTATTGGGTATTTACCACCAACTTGCAGTTGGTGGTAAATAATGAATCCTTAAAGCAAAAATACACTCACTTGAGTGCTACTTACATATATTTTAAGAATTCGTTAATTTAGCAATTCCTTAAAATAAGGAATCAGGATTTTATTGATTCCTTAAAATAAGGAATCAGTAAATTGCTGAATCCTTATTTCCAGCCTTCTACATTAGAAAGGGCTAAATACCGGTCGGTAACGGGAAAATCACTGGTATTCGTCCGTTACCGACCAGTATTTAGCTACCTACATCTGGCCCTAAGTGAATTGTTAATCCTCATAAAGATAGAGTCAAAGCGATTGAGGTTCAGGTCCGATGCTTGAATAAGGATGTTCCTATTATTATATAGGGAAATGGTAAGTTCTGCTTTAAGGGCAGGTGAGGGTAGTTTGGTTAAATGGAAACCATGTGGAGTTTTGGTCAACTGTTTGGATTGAAACTCAGAAGTTAGAGACTTTCTCCACTTGGCTCTTCTGTTAGTGTACAAAATGGAGTCTGTCACCACAGTGCCCTTAGTAGAAATATATGTGTCAGAGATAAGCGTTTCAGGACATCATTTGAGGAGATTGGGTTTGAGGTCTTTTTCGCATTCTTCGACAAGTTAGTGGGGTAGATAATCTTAAAAGAATTCAGACCTACTTTTGCAAGTTGGTCAGAGAAGCGAGAGGTGTGTTGGGCCATCATGTGGGTAGCAGACAGAGAGAAGAGTTGAAATAGACCAGTTTAGAGGAGAACACTTAGAGAAAGAGGAGGTAAGGAAGACCACTTAGAGGGGGCACTTAGAAATGGAGGAGGAACAAAAGTCAAATTAAAAGGAGAGCACTTGAAAGTGAGCAGAGGGTTGGTAAATTAGAATTCCCAATCCTCCCAAACTGACTGCTAGGAGAATGTTCTATGTGTAAGAACAACAGGAGAAGACCCATATACCTCGTTGGGATGGGTGTGTCGTGTAAGCAGAAACAATTCCCAACAGGTATCATGTAAAGACAGTTTCAATAATGTATGCAATGTGCATTACAAAAGAGGAAGAAACAAGGAGTCACTTGAATTTTTAGAAAAGGCAGTATTATTCACCAAGAGGCAAAAGGGAATGGTCTTTCACATGACAATACAGTTAAAACAGCACTGTACAGAGCAGATCATGTGACAACCCAGTGGCACTTGGTGCAAGGTGCTATATACAATTGGTGATAGTGAAGGTGCAAGTGCTAAAGTGAACAGCGTGATTGACGCATGAACTAAAGTATTTACATCAAATAATGGCTCCACAGAAACAAGTTGTAATCACTTAAAACAAAATTATTTGAACAGGAGCACAGAACGTGATAAGCGTCATATGATTCAAGCTGTAAAGTCGACGGCGTTTCGATCCCCTTTAGTCGGGATCGTCATCAGGACAGGGTTGTCGATGGAATCAGTGAGTGATACCCAGGCAGGGAAGCGTGGGTAGCTGAAGTCCAAGCGGTCGCTCAAAAGTCACCAATTGTATATAGCACCTTGCACCAAGTGCCACTGGGTTGTCACCTGATCTGCTCAGTACAGTGCTGTTTTAACTATATTGTCATGTGAAAGACCATTCCCTTTTGCCTCTTGGTGAATAATACTGCCTTTTCAAAAAATTCAAGTGACTCCTTGTTTCTTCCTCTTTTGTAATGCACATTGCATACATTATTGAAACTGTCTTTACATGATACCTGTTGGGAATTGTTTCTGCTTACAGGAGAATGTTCTAGACACTAACAGCAAGGCTGCAAACAGAATTAAGTTACAGTGTTAATTCCAGGTTGCTCTGAACCCTACCTCTGTGCTGAAGTAAGAATCACGGGGGAAAAAAATTAGGAACCTAGAATACCTAGGTAGCCTTAGTCCTACTAATATTTTCACTTGGATCCTAAGCTGCCAGAGGTAGACTTAGTTCTATTTCAATTTCCATAGCAGACTCCACAAGTACAGAGTCCTTTGTACCTTTCAGCTGCCCCAGAAGGCCATCTTGATCAACTTCATGAGGATGCCAGGGAAACGAGGAGCAGGATGAGGGACCCGTAAAATGGAGGCCAAGTGTTCAAATCCACAGAGATCATTGATGCATGCAGACACCCACAAGCAGCCTTAGACACTTCCATTGCAGGCACTCAAGCCCTACCAGGAGTTGCCAAATGCAGCCCAGGCTGAGGGAGAGGAATCCCTGACTCCAGCATCCACCTCATATGTAAAAACACGATGGCTCCATAAAAAGCAATCAAGCCATCAGGTTAAGCAGGGGGAGGTCCCCATAAGAAACAGTCAACACCCGGCCGCTCCGCTTACGGCCATCCCACCCTAAAAACTACCAGAGCTGCAAAACATGTCCGAACATATGGACCAGCAGTAGGAGCTCTCCTTCCACATCAGACATACACCCCAGCAAACAACTGCATGGGCAGTCTTGAGCTGGCAGCCCCGAGACAAGTCATTGCGATGAATGTGGACCCCGGACTGAAAAGCAAGGGCTCTCCCTCATCCCATTCCAACTCTTCAGCCAACATCGGCCCTGGATAGCATCAAGCCAGCCAGTTCTCTTCTGGGGAGCCGTGGATGACCAGGTGGCCTCCTAGAGCTTCCGAGCACACTGTTACTCACCCACCAGCGGGAACTTGCACTCCCTCAGTCTGCGCCTCCAGCTCCGAGGTCCGCCATACTCAACTGCCACAGGATGTTCAGGAGAAGAGTCAAGCCGTAGTCGTCGATGCAGGGGGTGGGGAAATTACCCATCCAAGGCCTCACATCTCTGTGGTCTCCATGGTTCTATTTCATGGTTCTCGCAGCCAACCATGAGGGGAAAGCACCTCAAGAGTTCAAGAGAAGCATCACACCACTAGTCTCAATGTAGGGGTTGGGGGAATCACCCCTCCGATGCCTCCTGTCTCAGTTTTCTCCAGGGTCCCGCTTCGTGGTTCTCACAGCTGCTGAGAGGGGAAGACACCAGCAACTACTTTTTACTAATTTCTGATCTGTGAACGTTTAGTGCCACAGGGGGTATGAGCTGGGGAGGTGGATGGCGGGGTAAAATAGGGATACCTACTACATTGGTAATCACAACCTCAGAGCTACCCAACGGAGCTCCTGTCTGGCGGCCATCTAGCTGTTACTATTGCCCCTTCAACTCTTGGGACAACACCCAGAATCCAAAACTGTTTCGAAGGTGATATAAAGGAGGCTTGTCCACCAGTCCATAATATTTTTTATTATAACTGCTGGCAGGTTATTTGGTCCCGCTGCTTTAGTTAACTTGACAAACTGCATGGTTTCTTTAATCTTTGAGAAAGAGAAATGTGACTTAATACCTGCATCAACCTTAACAATACTCTTCAGATTCTCATTTGCTTTATTGCTGTCTTAAAGGGTACTTAGGTGATTAATCCAATTGACTTCCCTTACTTAACACATCATTTCCCCTTGAGCATTTCCCTCAGAAACCAGCTGCCAAAATGTCCTGTTGTTATTTATGCCTTTCCCTTCAAATATAGTTTACCAGTTTTTGTGTGCAGACTTCAATTTCCTTTACCTCAGCTTATTTTTGTACTTGAGCTTTGCACAGCGGAGACTCTCCCTTTTGTCTTTAGAATACCTTCTCTTCACTAATCTTTCCCATTTTTGGACCCTTTGTTTTAGACACCTACACCCTTTATTAAACCAACCATTTATCTTGCCCGTCTTATCGTATTTTCTTTCCAATTTCCCAGGCCCCGCTTTGAGTTTTACTCTAAAACAATTTACAACCTGCTTCACCACCTGATTATATACTCTTTTACAATGTAATTCATTCCTTTTTTTTATTTTTTTTATTTATGAATTTCAGGAAAGTTACACTGTTTCCAAAGAAATAGAAATATGATCATACAACATAGTACAATGACTAATACAGAGAGAAAAGCAATAGCAAAAAAGGAAAAACAAACTTAAAAAAGAAATCAGGGCCTCACTTTTTAAAAAAAGAGATTCGGAGGTTTCAGTGCTATACAACGTAGCAAATATAATAATCTCGGGAACATAGTCATTTTTATGACGTTTGCCCTACCAATGATAGATAGATGTAGGTTATCCATTCTTTTTAAGTCAGCACCTATTTTACTATCAAGAGGCTCTGTATTAATATTCCAGATTATATCGACATCTGCTGTAATAGAGATCCCTAAGTAGGTGGCTACCTCTGTCCTCCTAGAATCCTGCCAGGTAACCAACTTTGAGCAAACAATCTTAGTTTTATTGGCATTTAGCCCATTCCCAGATTGCTCCCCAAAATTTCAGAGCCAGGTTTTCGATTCTACCTATCGCCACCTGGGGGGTCGGGGGTGACAACCGCAATGTCATCCACGTAGGCTAGGACCTTAGTGCTGTACCCCCCGACCACTACCGGCTTAATTACAGGATCATTTAGTATCGCTCTGACGAAAGGATCTATATATAATGCGAAAAGAATAGGGGAGCATGGGCAACCCTGCCTTGTCCCCCTTACGATCTTCACCTGCCCCGACTGCCGCCCCATCAGTTCTATTTTTGCATTTGATTGAACTTACATAGCTCTTAGAGCGGTAAGCATATGTGGTCCAAAACCATTTGACCTTAAGTTCTGCCAGGGATAACCCCACTCCACTTGATTGAACGTTTTTGAGCATCCAATAATATTAATCACATCTGTTGCCCTGAGATCTCTGCAATATTAAATAGTGAAATTACCCTATGAATGTGGTCGGTCGTGCCTCTACTAGGCATAAAACCATGTTGCAACGGGCTTACCAGAGAATCAATTATCTTAGATTGCCTCCCTGCTAGGATTTTAGAATAAAGCTTCTCATCAGCATTTTTCAGCGTAATCGGTCTATAGGCGGCTGGGTCTTCTGCAGCCTTCCCCATCTTCAAAAATTTGACTATACTAGTCTCCTGCCATGATTTGGGTGGGATCCCTTTCTGCTGAACTGCTAAAAACAGTTCTAACAGGAGAGGGGAAGTTTCCTGTGCAGAGCTTTATAAATCTCCATGGGTAGCCCGTCTGGGCCTGCCGCCTTTCCAGAAGCCATTGACGATAATACCTCATTAACCTTTTCCAATGTGATGTCTACTTCTAGCTCTTCAATCAGAGGCGATATTCTGGTCCCAGCGCCCACTGCTACTGGGGCGCTAAGCCTAGACTTATAAAGGTCTTGATAAAAATCTTTAAAAATGTCCACTATCTCTTGAGGTTCATTAGAGATTGTGCCATCCTTCCTTTTCAGCTTCATGATGCAGCTTGCCGCTGCCCTTTGTCTAATCTGAAGAGCAAGATGTTTCCCTGTCATTTCGCCATATTCATAATGATCTTGCCGACCAGTTTGGAACCTTTCAGCCGTAACTTTATTATACACCCCATTTATCTTAGCCTTAGTACTGATTACTTTTAATTCAACCTCCGATTGCAGCTGTGTCTGTTTTTGTGTGGTAGTTGCCATATGTTCTAACTAATATCTGCTCAGCTCCTGCAAAAGTGAGCTGATAGCCTCTTGCTGTTCTTTCCTATGGAACCATATGGAACGGATTACCTCCCCTCTAAGCCCCGCCTTATAAGTTTCCCATACATTTTCCCTTGAGGTGCTGTACCTATTGGCTTAAAAAAACTGGATAGTCCAGCACTTAATATGATCAATAAAGCCATTAGTAGCTAATAATTTCCTGTCAAAGGTCCATTTTACAGTGGCTTTTGTGTACCCCGGAATTTCAATATCTAAAACCAAAGGGTTGTGGTCCGAAGAACCTTAGGTAACTTTCTTATCTGTGCATTTTTTATTAGTGAAGTGGGAATAAAGAAGTAATCTAGCCTTACATATTTTCTGTGTGGGCATGAATAATATGTGTATCCTGGGTCATCAATTTTATTAATAGGTCATCTGTCTACCAGCCCTTGGCTATCGGCTAATTCCTGTAATGCTTGAAAGACTCGTTGCTTCCTACCTTGATACCCACCCCTACCCACCACGCAAGCATCAATATGAATAATAAAATCCCCACATATGATCAGTGGGGCAGGCCAGGAGGCAAGCTCTACTTCTAGCTCTGCCAGCAGATCTGCGTCATCTAGATTTGACCCATAGATAGTGCAAAGTGTGCCAAAGCTAGGAATTAAGGCAATTGCCCACCGGCTTCATTTGTCAGATAATGTCCGTTTACTAGGTGGCAGCCGGTTAGATACATAAATTGGCACCCCTCTGGTATTAGAGGTCTGTGAGGAACAAACTACTTGTGTGAAACCTGGAATATAGTTAAGACCTCTCTTCTGCCAAGGGATATGAGTCTCCTGCTGACTTATAAAATCCAAGCCCAGAGTTCGCAATACTTCACCAGTCCTGCCTCTCTTCACTCGATAATTCAGCCCCCCGATATTGATTGTATAAAAAGTTAGCTTACCCATCCTGGCATTTTCCTTGATACCTACTTTGCCTGCTTTGCTTCTTAAACCAATCCTTCAAAATACATGGAGCCCAAAGCATATTTATTATACAGTGATTTACTTTCCTGATTTTTTTTATATTTTTCTCCCTCCTACCACAGTCCCACCTCCCCTCCCAAATCCGCGCCTCCCCCTCCCCCTCCCCTCCCTGTGTCGTGAAGCAACAGACCTGTCTTGGTCTGTGGGTGATGATTGGTGGTGTTTCCTCGCTAGGGTGACATATATAATAAGAAAAAAACCCAAAAAGAAAACAACGATTTTTCCCCAGCTTCTCTCACCCCCCACTTTCTATTCCTACACATTCACTAGAGCCCCCACTGTGTCAACATTTAACATTTAACAGTCATATACTAAAAAGGAGAAAAAGATTTAGACAGTCTTGTGGTCTAGGGATGGAGTACTATCGGGTCCTGATTAGTCTTGGTTAGATACTGTCTCCTGACTTCTGTTGAACCGACACGTATGTAGTCAGCCGACACCCTCAGGAGTCATTTGCCTCCACCGTCTAAAAACTCCTTAGCCTTGATTTGTGAGGTGAAGACTCTAACATGGTCATTCCACACCACTTTCAACCGGGCCAGATTTAATAAGAAGGCTTGTGCCCCCTTTTCCTGGAACTGAGAAAGCATTTGGCATAGGCGCCATTTTCGTTCCACAGTGATGTGGCAAAAATCGGGCCGGGTGAAGAAAGAGAACCCATCAGCCGCCGTTGTGCAGCTGGTCTGGCCTTCTCGAACACGTGTTGCCTCAATAGGAAGTTCCCGAAATAGACTAAAATTGCCCGAGGTTTGGCATTGGGGCAAATTGGCTGGCGTATGTTGAATGGAGCTCGGTGCGCCCTCTGGATTTCCTTGGACCACCTCCACCCTTCTAGATCTGGGAAGGATTTTTGCAACAGCTGTGCCATAAATTCTCTTATGTCTGATGCCTCCTTTCCTTCCACGATCCCAAGGAATTGTAAGTAGTTCCTTCTTTGGCGATTCTCGCTCTCTACGAGCTTCCATTGAATATCTACAAGTTGTGCCTCATGCTCCTCCACTTGCCCCTTTGATCCAGCGGGATCGACCTCTAGCGTTGCAGTTCTTGACTCTACTTCGGTCATCCGGTCAGAGATGTTATTACAGCCCCCTGAAGTTGCCATGCTACATTTTGTGCGCATTTGCTCTCCATTCGGGCATCCTCAAGATGTGCTACAAAGCACTGAAGAATTGATTCCAGTGTGGGAGGTGACTGAGTTACTCCTACTTCCTTAGTTGGATATTTTTAAACCCCCACCAATTGATCCCCTAAAGAATAGTCCCACCTCAACTCATGCGGTCTGGGATTCTCTATTCTGGGGGCTCTGGATTTAGACTTTCGCATAGCCGGAGTATTTTGCCTGCCACTAGTTCCTTTGACAGAGCCACTGTCCTCACTTGATTCAATATCAGATCCAGACTCTGAGTCCAGCCCTGACCAAGTGGCGTCTGACAGGGAGTAAAAGTCATTTGCTTCATAGTCGACGTCCTTCTTCCCTGGCAGCCTATGATCCCTTGTAGACTCTGAGGGTTCTTTCACTATCCCTTTCTCAAGCCTTTTTATCCTTGACTCTTGCCCCTTAGAATTTGTAGGTCATCCTCCGGCATGTCCTGGGGTCTCCCCATCATTTATGGGCCCTCCCAGAGCAGCAGGATCTGCCCCAGCCTGTTGAGGCACACTGCCCCCAAAGCTGCCTACATGAGGCAGATTAGAGGCACTAGTGGAAGAGACGTTACTTTCACTTATAACGGGATAAACCGTAAAAACCTTGGTGGCGCTCCCCTGTACTTCTTCTGGGACACCTATCTCTCCTATAAATCCGGCATCCCCCTTTGGCTCTGGGGATAGCGCAGCAAAGTCTCAGGTGATGCCCCCTGTGAACGTGTCTCAACATTGTTTACCACCTCCTCTGGTCCCAGTGGCGGCTTACCAACAACTTTCCTTCTCTGACCGTCAGCTCCTGACTGCTCTTCCATCCACATTGTTTGAGCACCCAGCCCCTGGAGCAGATCGATGACGGACCGCTGTGGCTGGGGCTGCGAGCCCACACCCCTCCCCTTCCTGTTCGAGGGATTCTCTGCACGGAGCCTCCGTCTGCGTTCCAGGGCTACCACGGGAGTCGTCTCCGCCTCAGCTGCATCTCTCCTGGGTGAGTCGTGAGGGCCAGCCTGTGCAGAAGCCCCTCTTCCCCTCGTGCTGGATTTAGGCGGCATCGCAAAGCCGGTCCGAGCGCCACTGCACGCCAAGTCTCGTATCACGGTCTGAGATAGCCCTCTCTCAAACCCCCTGCAGCCAGCGATCAGCACCTCTGCAACCGCCGTCAATGCAGCTATCGACTCCTTAATACCAGGTACCAGGGGTTAATTTTCCTCAGCTTGGGAGACTTGCATTTCTGGGGTGTTAGACAGCGGGGGTTAGATCATATAACCACACTCATGTCAGCCCCTGCAGGAGCCACCTACGACCGTTTCACACGGCCACCATTTTGCTCCGAGCAAGAGCTCATGTAATTCATTCCACTGTCATGTTCAATTGCGTATAGTCTACCATCATATCATTAAGTTTCAAATAGGCCTCTGTTATGCGGATAGTTACACGTCCGGGTAATCTACCTGCAGCGAGGCAACTCTAGCTCTTTGCCCCCTTTGTTCTACTCTAAGTGTTACTGTATGGGGCAGTGATCACTACCTTCTATTTGTAGTACTTCAAAATCCTTCCACCTCAGAAAAATTCCAGGCATTTATAAAAACATAATCAATTGGGCAGGCCTGATTGCCTACTTGGAAGGTCTGGTTGGCAGGTTACTCTGTTTCAACCTGTTCATTGACACAAAACAGTCCCATGAATCCTAGGAATTTTACAAGGGATAAATATTGCACTTTACCACTTGATCTAGGGAAGACTGCCAGAGGCACCCGTATGACAGCTGGCAAATCATAATACATCCTATCACTGGGAGAGGGGTCTAATGTGTGATTAAAATCCCACAGTACCATTACCAACTGATTCGCCTTTGCCATGCTGATTGACTCCAGATCTTGTTCCAATAATCTCTGCTGGGTTCCTTATTCTACTATATTTCCTGGTTATTATGTTATATCAAGTCATTTTTAAAGTGCTCGAATACCCAGGGGTGGCTTGGTGCTAGCAGAAATATGAACACAACTAAATGAACCTACATTAAATTTAGTTATTAAAAATCCAAGTTTTTACTTGCTAAAACCAAGCACTGTAGAAGCAGCCTTAATGGGGGGTGGAAGTAAGTTCCAGCCTGTGGTTGCTCTAAGGATAAAGCTGCTGCCATCCCACTTGGACATCTTGAATCTAAGAACTACCATATTTTTTCCTCCCTGAGATTGTAGAATTCTGCTGGGCTGGTACCACTTGAAGGATTGTCTTAGGAAAAAAGGGCCTGTATCATGAAGAGCCTGTTAAACCAGACAGAGTGCCTTACATTTTATATGATTTCTAACCATTAACCAGTGTAGATCTTTAATGGCCTTAGAAACTAATTGAATGCTTAGGAGAAGCCTGGCAGCCGCATTTTGCAGAGTATGCAAGTTATTCAAGATTTGCTCTTGCAAACACAGATACAGATTGTTGTGGCAATCAATTTTAGGCAAAACTAAGTCAGTAATAACAGTTTTCTTTGTTGTAATGGGAATAAAGGCAACATTTTCTTGATCAATTTTAAAGTATTGAATGAAGATGAAATGACAGAATTTATTTGAATGGAGTAATTCAATTTGTTGTCAATTATAACTCCCAGATGATTTGCCTTTTCAACTGGATCTGGGAGCGCACCCATCTTGTGTGTCCAGCAGGCCTGTGTCCAAAACAGGGGATTGTTCCTAAACAGAATAACCTTGGTCTTACCAGAGTTCAGTTTTAAGCAATGACTGCTCATCCAACAGATGATTGCACACGTTAATGAAAGTTAGCTCCGAATTTATGGATGTTATAAAATGCTGATAACACAATTTGTGTGTCATCAGCATTGGAGGAGAGGGAACACCTGAAATACATGATTCAGGTTGCTAGTTCTGTTATATAAAGATTGAATAGAGTAGGACTGAACTAGGACCCTTGTGGGACCCCAAAAGGGAGAGGGAAATGTTCTGCTATGAAGGAATCAAAGGCCAAAGTTTGTTCTCTTCCTTCAAGAAATGAGTTAAATATGGCCTTATTCATTACACCAATGGTCTCCAGCCGCCAAACTGAACAGAGTGGTAGACTGTATCAAAAGTGGTCAACAGGTCAAGGAGAACAAGAGCAGCAGCTCTTCCACTATCCAGCGGGCCCATATCTACTCAGTGGCTTTGATTAGTGCTGTCTCTGTGCTATTGCCTGGTCTGAACCCAAATTGTGTTGGTCCAGAAGATGGATATCTTGACTAAAAAACATCAGTTGTTTATTCATATGTTTTCCTAATAATTTTGCAAGAAATGGCAAGCAAGATACTTGTCTGTCGTTTGTTGGATCCTTGGGGTAGAGACAGGCCTTTTTAGGAGGGGGCGTATTGAGACCTTTTTCTAATGTGATGGAAAATGACCGGTTTCAAACATGGAGTTAAATAAACCAGTAGGATTGTTAGCAATAAGTTTAGGGATCAGTTTTATTACTGATGGTGGACAAGTATCTGAAGGTGATCCATATTTGGTGGTATGGATTAACTCTGATACCTGATCAGGTGTCACTAGGACAAACTCCAAAGGAATTAACTGTTTAAGGTCTGTTTGAAGATTTTTTCCCTTAGTGTTGTGTCTACTTGAAGTATTAATCCTGGAGTTTAGATTATTACTAGTCACAAACTCCATATATGTTAGATTTACTTTAACACTAAAATAGTAAGCCAGTTAGTCGCAGAAGGCCTGGCTACTGTTTGATTCTCTGGTGTCGGGGAGCTTAGTAACTTGGTAATCAACTGGAACAATCTTTTAGAGGAGATTTTGGCATTGGCTCTCTGCAGGGTAAAATAGGTTGTTTTTTCCTTTCTTAGCATGGTTTTATATGTGGACAAAGAGCATTGGTAAATTTCTTTCTCTAGATCATCATAATGTGACCTCCATTTGTTCTCAAGTATTCTGCAATTTAGTTTTTCTGCCTCAGTAAACCATGGGGCTGAGGGTTTTTTTGCCAGCTTTAGATGTCCTTGAAAGTGCTACTTCAGAAATGTCCATATTTAGCCATTCATTGAATTTCCTTGAGGCTAATTCTGCATCCTGGGAGAATGTTGGTTGTAGAGAGACTAATTGTAGATTGAGCAGCTCACTATCTAACGTATTCCAGTCTTGATAATAAGTATAGCTTTTAAAAGTTTTAAGCATACTGATTTTAAAAATGATGGCAATATGTTTGGACCAGGATGAGGGCAGGTTTTGTTTAATTCTGATGAGTGGGTTGTAGAAAAAATTGCCATCTAGTGTATGACTCGCGAGATGGATCAGCTTGATTAGTAGCTGCAAAAGGCCTTTGGTCTTCATGATTTTTGTAAGCTTCGAAGTCCATATCGTCCAATTAATCGAGTAGAAATTAAAATCTCCTAGCACATTAAAGTCTTTTGCACAAGCCATTGCTTGCAATTGGAAGCCCAAGGTTTGCAGAAAGCAGTCCTTAGGGCCCAGAGGAAGATAAAGAAGGAGACTTGAGAAAGTTTGTTTTTGCGTCATTTCAAAGCTGAAGGATAGTGCTAGGCAACCTAAAGATGAGGCTGGCTCAAATCTTGTTCTGAGGAAGTCTTTATATATAACCCCTAAACCCCATCTCTTTTTAAGGGTCCATAAAGTCTATATAAATAATAGCCTGCAGGTGCTGCTGCAATGAGATCAGGGCTAGAAGATATGTTTCCCCATGTTTCAGTCACAAAATGTAGATCAATATGATGACTGTTGATAAGTTTCAACACTTTTTGTCAGTGTTTGACTACTGCACAGGTGTTTATGAGCGTGCATTTCATTATGGTTAGTGGATTGCACAACATGTGGGAGTTGTCTGCTAGGGAAGTGTCTTGTTGGTCAGTTTGTGTACAAAATTGAAAGCCACAATTCGGGCAAGTGATTTTGGAAACAGGATGGAGATCAGCTAGGTTAATACTGATAGACCTGTGATTTAAATGATTACAAGAATACAGTTCCTTACCAAAGTAAAATATCCTTGTGGTAGGGTCTAGGGGGAAAAAACAGCAGGGATTCCTAAGCTCGGCACAATCCGGACGCAGACGGGCTTGTCTTATGTTGTTTAAGTAACCCTCCATATGAAGTGGCATGTCCAGAATGCTGGTGCTAGTAAGCGTGATCCTAAAAACAAGAGTGGCAAAATAAAAGTTTTGCAGAACCAGGGCTCAGCAACCCCTCAGAACCTCACAGGCTTCCCTGTGAGGAAATGTGTACTAGTAGATTAAAAAGAAGTAAATAAAAGCTGAGAAAATGTAAAACGTAGAATTAGCAGAATAGAAGGAAGTCCCCTCCAAGATGGCGCTTGTTGTGAGGGGAGACAGGCACATCCCAACCAGCACCAAGTGTCTGTACATCCGGCACCTACAAGGACATAAACTGCAACTACACAGGTAAGCAGATCCAGTTGGGCTCCATTGAGCTGCACGGACGCACCAATACGTTATTTAAGTAACCGTCTATTTGAGGGGATGTATCCAGAACGCCGGCACTAGTAAGCATGATCCTAAAAACAGGAGTGGCAAAATAAAAGAGATGCAAAACCAGGGCCCAGCAACCCAGCAGTCCCTAACAAGTGTGGATGAATCTATAAACTGACCACCTTGTTTGTCTTTTCCTCCAGGGACTTCTCTATAGCTCTATCTGACTAGCCAGTAACCACTGGCTTTTAACTTTCCTCCTGGGTATTTTGATAGATATTTTTTTGAACAACATAGTGATTAACCCGCCTGAGGGCTGGCCTGGGCCCTGGTGCACAGCATTAGAAATGATTAGAAATCCATCTACTGGCTTTGGTACTTCACACAGCCAGGTCTCCTGTAAACACATGATTTTATAGCTCCTTAAAAACCAATAAAGCTATTTTGGGCTTCGATTTTACTATAACCCCCTATATTCAGAAATAACACTAACAGGCTGTGCAAGTACTTAGAAACCTCATCCTAATCATTCATCTCCCCCCAGCTATTATCCTCACAGCTTAACCTTGAATTGTGTAGGGGCTCATAATAGTTCTGTAGCATCACTCCTTTGGCTGCACTTGCTACTGTTATACGTAAACTCCCCTCACTTCTATCCATAAATGTTCTTCTGTGCTGGATCCTTGCAGGGCTACACCATACTTGTCCCACCATTGTCCTACATGGCAGGCCATGGCTTTGTAGTTCCTAGGTACCTCCCCTCTATTCCCAACACACCCATCTTTTACCAGTCGTATACCCTCCTTTTCAAATTCTTCCTCTACCCTCACCACCATCTGTTTTACAAATTATCAGTAGTAAAGGGCCCTTTTTACCTCTTTCCCTTCCAAAGTTGTTATGAAACCTATTTGTCTTCTATCCCCAGATGTAATCTCACACTCACAAATCCGCAAATTTGCACAAATTTACGAATTTTGCGGATCGCAAATTCCCAAATCCGCAAATTCGCGGATCGCGAATTCTCAAAATTCGCCCATACTTAATCAACTCAGCTGCGAGACTCATCACAGGTTCTAAGAGAAACTCCCACATATCCCCAGATCTGAGAGCCCTCAACTGGCTACCGTTTGAAGCCAGAATCCATCTAAAAATCTCTTTTATGATGCACAAGGCCCTCTACCACAAGATCCCACACTACCTAGCTCAAAAACTGGTGCTCTCTTAGGGCAGCAGTGACTCCAGCTGTGCCAAGACTCTTCTCCTACAACCTCCACTTTTTGCCAAGAAAAAAACATATAACTGGTCCTTTTCTGGTATGGCACAGAGGATATGGAACGCTTTGCCCAGTGAAACAAGAATGATCCCTTCCACTTGCTCCTTCAAAAGTGAAGTGAAAGCGAATCTTGGACTCAGCTAAGAAATAAAATTGTGGACTGGTTAACTAGACACAAAGGTTTTCAGTTTTCTTTTAGCAGTAACATTTTGATGGTGCACAGAGTCACTTGGGTGGGACAATCGGAGAAGAATGTAGGGGAGGACTGCATCATAGTTAATTTTAAAAGCCCCACAGTTGTTCAAATGATTCTTGAAGCCCATGACAATTATTCTCCCTCTCCAACCTCTATAGCGGCACTTCCATTGGGGTATTTTTATAGGCCCCCGTTGAGATCTCATGGGGAACTCACCCCCTTATTGCAGTCTCAAACAGATTTGAGGCCCTATCCAATTTAAACGATCAAGGTTGACTGTTAGCAAGTCATGTGACATAGGGGAATTATCAAGTCAAGAGGCAGTGGTTGACATTAAAGCCCAGCATTCCTTGACCAATTCAGTATTATTGGTAACTCCCCACACTGAAGATCCAAATCTTACTACGTTGGTAGATATTGAACCTGACCTTATGGGGCAGACCGTAACCGCTTCGGAATTAAAAATTATTTCTTGGAATATAGCTGGTTTAAGGTCAAAAAGAGAGGACACCAACTGGGAATCTTTCCTTGTAACCCATCACATTATTGCGTTGCAGGAAACCTGGGACAGAAATGATCCCTATTTTTTGGATGGGTACTCCTCATTTAGCAAAGACGCCGTATCTTCAACCATGGGGAGATCAAGAGGGGGGCTTTTGATATTTATCAGTCTTAAGTTATTGTATAAAGCAAAGCCAATTGACATAGCTACACCAAATATCTTAGCAGTTGAATTAACTGGTGAAAATTTACAGACCCTTTCAGTGGTTAATTTTTATAACTCATTCACAAGAACTGATAATTTGGAGTAATTAAGATCCCTTGCTACCTTTTTGGATGACTATGAGGCCAGGAATGATGCACCCTACCATTTATTAATTCTCTGTGATTTTAATACTCACGTTTGTCCTACCAATTTTTTGTTAAGCCTGGAGGAGGAGCATGGCCCACAGGGGATAACTCACTTTGAGCACACTAAGTCTGGGGCCTTTCTAGAGAGCTTTTTTATCTGCCTATAACCTGTTCTGCCCTGTACAGTTAGATACTTTGCTTCCTATCCCCACATACACTGGTCAAGGCCACCAAAGTATCATTAATTTTATATTTGTCTCAGGCCTACTGATGGGGTTATTAGGGACCTTTTGTGTTTCTGATAGCTGCCTGAGTGACCATAACCCATTGACCCTGGACATTAACATCTTGGCCATGGAGAAAGCTAAACCCTTGGCACATATATCCAACTCCGATATTGCTCCAAAAGACCAAGCACGGAGGCTAATATGGGAGGTAATTACTCCAGAAAGTTTTCTTGAAAACCTATACAAGAGTTGTGAGGAGGATTTTGGAGCATGTATGGATGAGGATTCGGACCCGTCCATAATTTTAGGTGCTTTTGACCGTATTACAAGACAGGTAGTGGACAATCTGACGCTCCATTATAAAACGAGGCCCCAGAAATATAAGAATTGGTTTGACCAAGCATGTGCCAGTGCGCACAGGGATCTTATGGAGCAATTGAAGGAGTCCCCAGGGGATGCTAATAGGGTTAAACAGCTTAGGAGGGCCTATAAAGCTGCAGTTAAATCTAGAAAGTTGCAGCTAAGAGAAAAGGCCTGGGATGAACTCAGCCAAGTGAGCGTCTTGACTAGTAGCACCATATTCTGGAGAGTGGTTAATAGTACAACGTTTGAGGAATAAACAAACTCTGTTACAGACTGTCTTATCCCTCCGTAAAGGTGGGTCGAACACTTTGGGGGTATATACTCTGATGTGACCCAGGGGCTATCAGAAGGGGAAGTTACTGAAGCAATTATGTCAACATTAAGGGGTAAGGCACCAGGCCCAGATGGTGTTCCGGCTGACCTTTACAGGGCAGATCCCATTGTATGGGCTAAGATCTTAACCTTTGTTTTTAACGCTGCAAGACACGTTTTCTTCCCCCCATCCTGGGATAAGGCGGTAATCATCCCTACATTTAAAAAGGGCTCAAGAGAGGATCTGGCCTTATAGACTGATCTCACTCTTGGATTCCGCAGCCAAGATAATGGGGAAGGTTGTTCTTGCCCGGTTAACAGACTGGCTAGACAAAAATTTCATCATCTCTGATCTTCAGTATGGATTTATGCAGGGAAAGGGCACGATGGGACAATGCCTTAATCTCCACCTAGTAATAGGGAAGTATACGGTCGTGAAGCATGGGGACATCCATTTGGCATTTATGGATCTATCCACTGCTTTCGATCTTGTAAATAGGCAAAAACTATGGGCTTCCCTTGATAGCATCAGGCTGGAGCTGGCTTTGATTTCCTTTTTGGCGGCCATTCACGAAAATACTACGGCTGCGGTCCGTTATAATGAGGACGGCAGCATAACAGAAGCATGGGCCGTAAAGAGAGGGGTGCACCAGGGGTGCATCTTGGCACCCCTGTTGTTCACACTTTACATTAATAAACTCGGGGACGCCCTGATTTCTTCCTGCAAGGATGTCCCATTAGCAGGCTCAAAAATGATCCTGGCGTTATTATACGCAGATGATGCGGTTTTGGTAGCAAGGACATCACAGGGGTTGCAATCTTTGTTTTATTGATTTTATGGACTCTCTAGATTTAATTACAAATCTTAAAATATCACATTCAATGTCGATTGGTACAGCTAGGGCAAGGAAGGTTACATTTTATTGTAAGGGGCTGGAAGTCACAAAAGTTCCCGCCTTCCCATACCTAGGCATCCTCTTTGAAGAAAGACGTTCATGGGTGACACAGAGCGCACATAAAAAGAACATTCTTGCCATGGCCACTTGAGCAATACTAGGGTTTGCAAGAAAAATAGGTTCCAAACCTCTGCCAGCCCTCATGAAGATTTATAATGCCAAGTGCCTCCCAATGGTGACCTATGGGAGTGACGTATGGGGTTACACTGAGACCGGTGACATACAGGCAGCTGAAAGCCATTTTTTTTCCATTGGTTACTGTCGCTTCTGGCCTCTACTCCAATTTTTACCCTCCATGAGGATTTATGCGCTGGTTTTATTACAAATCAAATCGCAGTTGCCCCACTACAATGTTGGCTGAGAATTTGGGCGCAACCGATACCCAATTTGAATCAGCTTATCATTCAGGACTGCCTGTCATTAGACAAAGGGCTTGAGATTCCTTGGATCCGCTATATTAAGACTCAAATGGTTTCACTTGGCTGTCTTCAATTATTTTTAAGTCCCAGAGCTCTTGGTAACGCTGCCATTAGAGGATTGAAGCAGCAGTTCCTGAATAGAGCAATGTTAACGAGGGAGAAAGGGGAATTAGCCAAACCTTCAGTGAGGAGCTTTGTTATGGTGAGCCTAGGTAGGCAGATGCAACCATATCTGACTTACATAAACAAGCCTTATCACTTATTTGCTCTAATAAGATTTAAGTATAATATGGTGCCCTGGTTACTATTGTTCCTAAAAGGCTTCTCTAAAGAGGGGTCACTGGGTCCTTGTCCCTGCGACAGTTTCTCAGTACAGAATACCCTCCATAGGATATTTTTCTGCGATTTTTACGTTACGTTACGCAGGAAATTTATCATACCACTTTTAAGAGCGCATAATTTCGAGCAAGTTAGGCCAGCATTCGTTTATTTGCAAGTGCTGAGTTCCCCAGTTGTTTGTTTTGGTGTTGCCAGTTACATTACAGGGGCAATTAGGCGTAGGAATAAACTACGTTTATAATTATGGCTCTGTATATCTTAAGTACCCTCGACAAAATTGATTTTTTATATAATGGCTATCGGTATGTGACAAACTTTTTAGCTATTTATTTATACACCAAGGGATGTCTTTGGTAGGAACGTGTTCTATATGTTGGCCCATGGTCTTCTTGTGAATGGTATATTAATTGTAATTAACCTTTTGTATTGAACATAAATTTTAAAAGTAGATATGTAATGTGAACTGCACTTTCATGGTTTTAAATTTTTACCGAATAAAGTACAATTTGACTTTGTTTGACTTTGAAAGCGATCCTCATGGCTAAATTCACGTGAAACCTATGACTATTTTCCGCATTTTATTAGTTGATGTGTTCCTGCGCATCACATTCGTCCTTTTTTTGCACTAGCTTAGTACTGTTTTTCTTTTGATTATGTTCAATTGATAACATACTCACACAGATCTCTGTATATTATATCTTGCATTCTACTTATGACTTGTAAAGCGCTCTGATACTCGCAAGAGTCTTGTTGCGCTATATAAAATCTTCTAAAATAAAAAATAAGTAAGACACTCAGCCACCTCCCAGTCCGACTGACAGCCAAGTCTGCGTGAAAGTCCCCCTCTCACACCTGTCTCTCCCACAGCAGTGCCTGGACTGCCCATTGTTATCCCCCTAACTGTGTTGCTGACCATGGCAGGGTATAGTCGCACCCATTCCCTGCGCAGGATCTCATGTACCTACCTCTGCACCTTGGACTGGCCACTTGCCTTGCTGTTCACTGCTGTGTACCCATTCCTTGTGCAGGATCTCATGTACCTACTCTGTACCTTGTACTGGCCCCTGGCCTAGCTGTTTGCCCATTCCCTGTGCAGCTTCTCGTATACCTACTCTGCACCTTGTACTGGCCAAAGGCCTTGCTGTTTGCCCATTCCCTGTACAGCTTCTCATGTACCTACTCTGCACCTTGGATTGGTCACTGTCCTTGCTGTTCATTGCTGTTTGCCGATTGCCTGTGCAGCTTCTCATGTATGTACTCTACACCTTGGACTGGTCACTGGCCTTGCTGTTCATTGCTGTTTGCCCATTGCCTGTGCAGGATCTCATGGACCTACTCTGCACCTTGTACTGCCCAGTGGCCTTCCTGTTCACTGCTCTTTGCCCATTCCCTGTGCAGGATCGCAGGTACATACTCTGCACCTTGGACTGGCCACTGGCCTTGCTGTTCATTGCTGTTTTTCCATTCCCTGTGCAGCTTCTCATGTACCTACTCTGCACCTCGGACTGGCGACTGACCTTGCTGTTCACTGCTTTTTTACCATTGCATGTGCAGCTTCGCATGTACTTACTCTGCACCTGTAGAGGTGGACCTCAGTATGGCCGACCAGTGCTAGGGGTTCGCCCTTATCTTCACACAAGTCCTCAGACCAGAAAATAGAAGTTGGCACAGAAGCTGAGATAGTAAAAAGATATTTTATTAACCTCATGAGGTGGAACTACATTCACACAACACTCTTCGGTGGT